>NC_046287.1:22072500-22305000 GCF_004115265.2 Rhinolophus ferrumequinum | reverse complement strand
CCAAGAATCCTACTATGTATAAATCACATTATGATATTAAATCTTAGTGTCAATTTTTCTATCAATATTTATGTATTTTACTTGAAATGCTATGTACGCAATTTCTTTTAGTGTATGCATAACATTAAGGCATTTAAAAATAAGATCAATTCTATATATAAATTTGTTACATAGATATGTCACAGTTTACTCAAGGTATGTTTTTAACTGAGATGCTTATAAAGATAATAAAAGGATAGACAACAAAGAGCATAGTGTAGAATGAGTGCTCTGGGCAGTTTTATTTAAATACTGAGATTTCCTAGATTTCTATCCTTGGTACTCTTCTTTCCTGGTTTTATGTGTATTACTAGGAATCCTCATTTAGTTGCTTAGTTTAACATGCAATTAAATATACATTTAACTCCCTGGTCTATATTCAAAGCCGCAAGTCTTTACACCCAGATATGAATAACAGTTCATGATTGCAAACAGTGTTTCTGCATATGGGATACAGGACCTACAAACACAATACACTGAATACTAAAATGATCTCTGTCCTATCATTCCTCCAAAATAAAACCTACATTTTCTACTTTGATTGATGGCACCCATTTATCCAAATGGGAGAACTGTGGCTTCCACTCACTTTTCTCACTTGCTCCACTTTCACAGCAATTTCCATGTGTATCTGAGAAATACCTCTCTAAACTGCTCTGTTGACACCTTTTTAACTTCAGTTATTTTCATCTTTTACTTGGACTCTTGATCTAATTTTGTAACTTCTCTTTCTATCTCCATGTTTGCTTTTCTACAAAATCAATATTGTTATTTATTTTTTCTCCTATACTTTTTATCTTTCAATAATTTATCATTGTATGTAGGATTATTTTAAGTTTTAGATTATCTACCTCTAAACTAGACCCAATACTTCACTTCCTGGCGCACTGAATCCTGCAATAATGGCAAACTAATATACAGTTTGCATACATGATACATTGTTTAAAACTTTTTTTTCCCATTATGCTCTTTTCCCTTAGTCTTCTTGATAAACCTCTTTTTCAGCTCATTGAAGCTCTTAGGCTCAAAACAAAGAGACTGAATTTAACTAAATCCGTTTGCTCTGTTTTGGGTTTCACTTGTGACTGACCCCTTTTCTCCAAACAGACACAATTAATCACCAACTTCTCTGTAGTATTTCTGAACATTACATGTTTAAATACTACATCCATGTATATACTACTGGAATATAACCATATTTCATTTTAGACTAGCTTTTTGAAGTGAAAAATTATGCTCTTGTAAATCTAGTGCCTTACACAATGACTGCCATAAGTAGAAATCAATATTGTTTATAATTCAATTGCAATAGTAGATGAATGCAATTACTAGATAACATAAACAACTATTTAGAGATTTATCCTTAAAGTATTGAATAATCCCTTTTCCAAAGCTCTTCTTTCATCATGTTTTAAAATATCTACTTTTGCTATCTGGTTTTGTGTAGACAGTTCACACTCTGCAAAGCATCAGGCCAGATTTTTCTCATGTGATTTGACCAATGGCCTTCTTGTGAAGGAACTAAGAGACTTCCCATAGCTGCAATTGCTCACAGTTCACGCATTAAGATGTAGAAATGTCACCAACCACATTTCTCTACTTCCGGCTTTTTTTTTTTCCTAATTCACTGCAGCTCATATATATTGTTAATTCAAGAATTCAGATATGCATCTTATATATGACACTCTAGAAAATTACCTGTACCACTGCTTTCATTGCTAAGCAACATAGAAAAAAATCCAATTTTTAGGCAGAAAGACGCCCTTAAAAGATTCCCTCTACTATAAAAATATAAATAAATACTCAGACATTTCCTGGGCTACATAATAAATTGCCCTATTGTATCCTAAACCCCAACCTCACTGCAGCTTGCCATTTCCTACTACCAAACTAATATACAGGATCCAGGCAGAAAACAGAAACCATACTAATTGTTTTAACTGGAAAAGTTCATATAAGAAATGTAACAGTAATTGGAGGGCAGAAAGGAAGAGATGGGAAAATAGAGGCATAACAGAAATTATATTTACAGGAAGCAGCTACTGTCCTGAGGGTTTTCTGAAGAAAGGGCAGAGGTTGAATTTATTAGAGCATAGCAACAAAAGAAATCCCCAGAAGGGAGCTTAAACCGCTAATGATGACACATAACTCACCTGGAGCTGGCATCTCAGGTACTGCGAGCATGGCTTCTTCAAAACTGGGACTCTGATGTTTGAGAAGCAGGGCTGCCTAGCTGGTCTCTGCAGGCCATGAGGTCCAGGGAAAGTTGAAACAGCATAGAAAACTAGACAAAGTGCTCCGGACAAAGGGAAGAATTGCTCTTAGGATCATGCTGAAAGGAGCAATTAATAAACGGAGTAAGTCCCTTCTCTCCTCTCTTCCCTACCATTCTCCCTCTCGTGAACCATATTAGTAAAATGCAGCAAAGAATTATATGCCCCCCAAAAATATGGTATGTAAAATTGCAGCCTTAGCAACACAAAGAAGGATGGAAGTGGGGCTGTAGAGCAGAGAGACAACAGCTGAATAGCGAACACACAAACCTTCAGGAACTATTGCCATCAATTTGAAGGTCTGATGTACATAT
This sequence comes from Rhinolophus ferrumequinum, assembly GCF_004115265.2. Classification (NCBI taxonomy): domain Eukaryota; kingdom Metazoa; phylum Chordata; class Mammalia; order Chiroptera; family Rhinolophidae; genus Rhinolophus; species Rhinolophus ferrumequinum. The sequence continues at coordinate 22,302,374 of NC_046287.1, read as the reverse complement.
CAAGTCACAGAATAAAGAGACCCATGAATCAGTTCCTCAAACACAGGCTTCATGCTAAAATGTGAGCACTATTTGGATTGCTGTCAATCTGTAGGTAACAAGCATGACTGAGTCATATCCCCAGTCAATTATTTTGTCACAGATGCAAAGGCAGATGCTTGGGAATATTTTCATTAGTAAGCAATTAATAACTTTACTTGACTTTTTTTTTTCCTATGGCCAGAGATAAAATCAGCCTGTGTCACAGAATGCTTTAATAGGCTGAACCAATTATGAATTAAATTATCTCCAGACTGATAGTCATCAGCATATTCCACTATATGTAGACAAATACCTACACAATTTGGATTGCACTATTTAGGTTATTGTTGAACTAGCATAAAAGCTCCATCAGTACATGTGGTACATCTGAATATTTTGTGCAGTCAGTGAGTCCCCAATGTCTAGTAAGTACCATACATGTAGTAGGGCCTCAATATATATTTTTGTTAAACACATGGATGTAATTTAGTCTTTGAAATCCCAGCTTGAGACACATTTAAATTTTTCACTAATTATACAATGCAGATTTAATATGTATGATTTACTGTTAATTATAAAGTATATAAAGCATAGTATTTCCAGGTTCCTGCATTTTCTTTTAGAGGCATAATATACTGCAGGCCGAGCTGGTTCTTTCAATCATTTACTGTTTCTCTATTTAAAATGCATTTTAAAATGTTTTATAAATCACAATGCTTACTGTGGTCAGAGGGAACACAATGCATTAATGATCTAAAAAACACTTGAAAGCAACTACATTAAATGCAGCAAACAAAAGCATATAGACATACATATGTTCATATTACATATATTTATGTTAGCTTTAAAAGCAGTACATTTAAAATATTTTATAATTACTCATATTTATATCTTCAGAATAAAACTATATAATGTCTTTAACATATTAGCTATAATATTATATTATCTATTAATACTTTATTTTTATATTTTATAGTGTACCTATTATATAATATCTATCTATCTTGTTTGTTGGTATTATTACTGTAATAATTAATTTTATATGTCAACTTCATTGGGCCAAGGATGCCCAGATTAAACACAGTTTCTGGGTGTGAATGTGAGAGTGTTTTGGGGTTAAATTAGCATTTGAATTGAACCCAGTAAAGTCAGTTACCCTCCCCAATGTAGTTGGGCATCTTCCAATTCACTGAGGCTCTGAATAGAACAAAAGGCCGAGGAAAGAGAAATTGTTGTGCCTCACTGATTGAGGACATCTCATTTCATCTTCTCCTGCTCTCCATTAGTTCCCCAGTTCTCAGGCCTCTTGACTCAGACTGAATTACACCACTGCCTTCCTGGGTCTCCATTGCAGTCAGCAGACTGTGGGACTTCTTAGCCTCCAAATCAAGTGAGTCAATTCCTCACAATAGCATTCTATGTATGTTTAATTGGTTCTGTTTCTCTGGAGAACTATGACTAACACGGTAACTAATCAAGGGCTAGTATAGCCTACTCGTGGTTTAATACATAGAGAACATAAAGAGAAATGAGACATCTTTATATCTAGGCTCTAGCCGTTAGTTTTTTTCTTTTTTGAAGTAATTGACTTCTCCATTTTTTGCAGTATGTTACAAATATTTTAGAATACTGGTAGTGTCAATAATGATAATACATATGTAAAGCAAAACCAATAATGCAAATACTTTTAATTTTTATAAGATTGTACATTTCTCAAAATGATTTTACATACATTTCCTTATTTCTTGTTTTGATCCATTAATTAATGGTATGATGTAGAAAGTTTGCATATTATCTCCCTCTTACGTATAACAAAAATAAAGTCAGCAATAGTTCACAAATATATCATTCAGATAGTTGAATCATATTTTATATAACATAATTTAAAAGTTAAGTCTCAATTTTTTTTGTCACATTTAAATTACATTATTTTTCTCCATTCTATAAAAAACTGTAGTTTTCTGGAATTTTAAATAAAAGTCTGGTTTGCCATTTGCTCATGAGATGGTAAATTGTCTGAAGTTTCTAAGCCTAAAACCCAATGTGAAACTTTGTTTATTATTCTATATTCCTTCAGGACCTAATTTGTGTGTTTTCTTTTGTGATTCCTATTCCCAAAACAGAATCTATCACTTTCTCATCTCTGGTCCAGCAACAAAATTCTTAATTCTGCCTTGGAAAATGTATCTCACATATACACTTCCCAGATCTCCTCAGACATCTGTGGAAGTTATTTTATTTGGACATTAAAGGAATAGAGACTGTGACATGTTTAAGAATGTGATGACATCTCGGTTGTACCTGTCTACATAAACTCACTCTCATATGTTTGGAATTCAGGATGGCACTTGGGATCCTAGGTCTCCATATGTGGGTCTCCCTAATGAAGGATAGGTGGCAAAAAAGGGGAAAAGCCAATGACATTATTGACCTAGGTAAGCATGTGATAACCTGTAGATGAAGGAATCTTCTGGTAAGCTCGAAAGATGCTAAGGTAGGAATACCTGTAAAGAACACCTGTAAGGAAAGCCACTGTTTCCTTTCTTCATACTCACAGCTTCAACCTAAGAGTACGAGGAATTACCAATCCCAAGTATACTTAAGAGACCAGTAGAAAAGGCACTAAAGAAAGGCAGGGTTGAGCCAAAGGAAAACTAACTCACAATGCATTTGTAACTAAAGCCACAGCTAATTGTAGGAGGTGCAATGGAGTTGGGATGGCCCTTCATAATTGTCCCAAACTGAGGCACAGGGACAAGGAATTTCCTATCCTCACATCAGCCAGTGGATGGAGTTCAGGACGCACTACCCCAAAATATGGCACCTTGACCTATTAATATCTTAAGCTGAAGGAGATTGAGAAAACAGCAGAAATAAGAAGGTCACTCTGGCCTCCCCCATGCTTACCTTTCTCCACTGAAAGCAGTGGACAAACATCTCACATGAAGGGTGCACTCCCTGTACCAACAGGAAGACATTTTCATCACTGCAGATAGGGAATTTAGGGCTAAGAAACCTGTATAAACAAATGTTATTAAACTAACCCTTATCTTCCTAGTTACTTCTTTACCATTTACTACCCCTAGTCTAAACTCATCTGTCTTATCAATTCTTCCCAAATGCATTGTTTCTTTGTCTAAAAGGCATAAAAAAATTCTGCTTTAATCACTTCTTCGGGTCTTTATCCTCTTGTGCAGGTTCCCATGTACATGTAAAAATTCAATAAAATTTGATTGCTTTTCTCCTATTAATCTGTCTTTGTCATTTTAAATTTCAGACCCAGTCAGAGACCCTAAGAGGGTTGAGGGAAACTTTTTTTCTCCCTTTTCCACAGTGAATGACCATGGGTAGACTACTGGGAGACATTTTAACCTTGGGGAGCCATTAACCTGTAACTTGGGGCAAGTTCCAATGAGAGACACAGGTGTGAACATTCAGCTGCTGATAATTTTAGTCTGAGTGAAATTGATAGGTTGGCCCTGAGAGGGGCATCCAGGCACATCATCACATCATTCATGTCAATAATCTCTCAAAGGTTAAATGTTTCCCATTATTAAATTTCTTTACAGACATGTTATTCCTTTGTCACTGTTAATGCAAATGTTTCCTCCATTATATTTCCTAAAAAAAAAAAATTTTCATGGAGGAAAACTATTGTCTTTTGTCTAATAACTACATACGTATCTAATTACTTTCCTGAATTACTTTTTAATTTTATCATCTTAGGTTCCACAGGTATATGATTATCCACAAGCACATCTAGTCTATTCCTGACTTTGGTCCTGGAAAAACAGAACTAGGTTTATTATCATCTTTAGAACATTAAGTGTAAGTGACATTATTGGTTTACAATTGCTTCAGTAGTTAGCAAACAAAACAATCATGTGACAGTCAATGTAATTGGAATTTTTATGCAAAAGTAAAAAAAATACAAAACAACAGCACAGACAAAATAAATCAATATTAACAAAGCAAATGATGCATGAAATTGCAAATTTACACTGAAAAACCTAAAGCACTTTGATAGAAGACCATAACTCTGTGGTGCCAACTACTCACCTAAGAAGATAGCTGCCTGACTGCTCTCCCTTCTAGGTTTAGCTCCTCTCAAGCCATGGGAAATTCAGATCAGATCAGCTCAATCATGCAAAGAAATGCCTCTGAGCAGAAAAAAGTATATGGAAACTATAATGTCAAATTCTTGCAAATCACATGGGCATATTTCAGGTTATATCTGTTGTGAGAATATTTTTCATCATTTTCAATTTTTGTAACATTATCAATTTAGTCAGAGAGTTGGGTGACACTTCTATAATGTTAAATCATAATAATGGTCATCACCTCGTCTTCTTCATGCTAATGAGAGTTTCTATGTGTTTCACCATAAATTATGATTATCAATTTTTCTCTCACTCTTACTTCCCTATTCATGAGAAATATAAAGATGAAATAGAGAATAATATAGGTACATACACATATAGAGTTATAGAAAAATTATATTAAGAGAATAACCAATTTCTCATTACGTTCCAATCTTACTGGTAAACTCAGCACTCTTTTCCCCCCTTTGGTCACTATAGACACCAATATTTATTTATTGCAATGTTTTTTGTTGTTTATTTTTTGTCTAATTGTTTTATTTTCCTGGTAATTTTTCTGAAAAACCATTGTAGTGAGTCTAATTCATTCAAGTTTGCATATTTGAACATATCTTCTGTTACTTGTCACCTTGAATGGAAATTTAACTGAAAATAAAATCTGTGCAACTTTTCTTTTTCTGAGATTTCAAAAAGTTGCTCCATTGTATTCTATCATTGACTGCTGCCCTGGAGAAATCTAAATCAAGCCTAATCTTTCCCTTTCTGGGTTTTTCCCCATATGTGTATTTTCTGATCTTGATGGTCAGAGAATTCTTTAGTGACAATTTCTAGCATTTTTTTTTTTAAATCTATGTTGGCATTAATCTATTTGAATAGTGTTTCCCAGAAGAAAAGTGATCTTCTTTCAATCTATATATTCAAATTTTTCTTCATTGAGGTTGTTTTCTTTAATATTTCTTCTGCATGTATTTTTCAGTTTTATTTATTCTTATCTCTTTTCCAAAACAGTAATTTTACCAATGCAGGATCAATTTTTTCCTTTTATATTTGTTAGCCCCTTTTTAATTTTGACTTCTCTTTTTTCTTTTTCTTTTCTTTCTTTCTTTTTTTTTTTTTAACTCTTTCTTCTTTTTCTGCTAGTGTGCTAGTGCAACATGTTCCTGACTGGATTGCCAGTGGAGTTCTTTCCTTTTTAATTTTTTTTTTCCCTATTAACAATGGGACCTTCATTTCTCAGGTAATGTTTGTTTTTCATGCATTCATTTCTTAAGCTCTGAATACTCAAAATTTCTCTCTTACTGATTTTTTTTTGTTTGTTTGTTTCTTCCTTTAGCCGTTGCAGATCTGCAGTGAGGACTTTACATGCGGAGCCTTATTGCATTTAGGTTCTTAGAAAGAACTATGGGCAATGGTTTTTCATCAAAGTTTTCACCTTTTTCACAGTATCATCTTACTGGTTTGGGTTATTTCAATGAAAATTATTATCACATCCCGTTTTTTTTCCCTTTAGCTGTGTGGCACTTTTATGTAGTTTCCATAGTTGTTCTTTCTAAATCTTAAAAATATCAACTGCGGGGAACTTGACCTCAACCCACCGTTTTCCAGACGTATAGTGATGGGGCGGTCAGAAGATAGATAAAAGGCTCCAGACACCAAGGACAGAGGAAGTTGGTGTTTCATTATACTGTCTTTTACAAATTTCTCATTGGCGATTTTACATTTAGGTATTACTTTGTATAGGATAACAGGTATTAACCCTGGCTCACCAGAAACATTCTACAGTACATTCATGGGAAAGTTTGAGCATTTGTAGCATTTTGTCTTTCGTTCATCCTTAGATGACAAAGATAGGCACTTGCAGATGTCTTTCCACTTACATTTTTCCTCTGTCTTGTCTTACATTTGTACTTTTTTGTGCAAGGATGGCATATCTGAGAATTTTCTCTTTTATCTTTAATTCCCTCCTTTTTCCTCTGTGAGATATCAAACCAAGACCAGGAAGAGAAATTTACTTTTATACCCAGATTACACATACCAATTTGATTGTTCCAAACACAGGATTATTTATTTGCCCCCTCATGGAGCCCTATCTGCTTGGTGGAATCTGTGCTTTGCCTGCCAAAGCAAAAAGAGAAAGAGAAAAAGAGAGAAAGAGAGAGCTTATTAAATATGTATACATATATATGTATATATGTATATATATATACATATATATGTATATACAATTATATACATATAATTATATATATATATATAATTGTTAAATATATTTATATATAAAATATAAACAGCAGAATGAATATCTTCCTGAGGAAAAATTAATTTTCAAAAGACTGAAAATTAAACTGGACTTAAAGAGGGAAAAAGGAAAATAGTAATTGAGAAATGGGTAATGGAATAGTGTTATTTTGTTTGTTTCTTTTTGTTTATTTGTTTGTTTCATGATCCTGCTCCAAGATTTGGAACCGAAAGTCTTCCAGCTTACAATTTTAGAAAATAAACTGATCTAAATTCTGTAAGCATCCATATTGAGCACATTATTACTGGATGTATTTTCAAAATTAGACTACATGAGTTGGGGGAGGGGGGACCCGCCATATATTCATTCTAACAGCCAACACATATGAAAAGACCATAATTTCTCTTGATTGCGGAAGTGTTGAATAACAAGAACAGTCATGGGTGGGTAGCAAGGAAAAAATACAGATGTTGGAGAAAAATTTCAAAGAGACTTTATTTATAAAGGAAAATACATTTTTTAAAATATATGTGGCTTTTAACCTAAGAAGTTTACATTATATATGGGTATATAGTCCAGAAAATATTTTCAACAGAATCTCTACAAATTATGGAAATTGATGGATGTTTCTAGGTTTTAACTATTTCAATGGTCTCCATTTGTTTTGACTTAGATATTAAAGAATGATGAAAAGCAAGCATTGCACATCTTCATTTCCCAAATTCATTTGAAATTACCGTTAGTCAATTCTAAGACTGAAATTTTCTAGGATGTGTGTTAAGTCTATCAGTGGTGGGAGAAGAAGGAGGACAGACCAGAAGGACAACATCAAGACCAAGATATAACACCTACTTAATAGTATGACCGGGATGACACTCTCATGGGGTGAACCTAAAAGCAGGGAAGGGAATTCCATTCCAGGTGTTAGAACCTTTTATTAAGAGACATGATTCAGAGTAATGATTAAGGTCCTGGACTTAGGTGCCAGATCATGAGGTTGAAATCCGTTCTTTACCACTCCAGTAATGAGATGAGCAAAGTACTTAAATGTTCCCTGTCTCCATTTCCTCATTTGTAAATAGTTGTGACTATTGTAAAAGGGCAAGTAGGATTAAAAGAGATAATTCTTAAAACTTATTTAGATTAATAACTGGGTATATTATTATTATTATAGATCCTTTGAAATTATCAATAGTATTATAATTATTAATATTAATCAAATTGTATGTTAAGAAGAAAAATAATAAACGAAGGGGAAGCAAGGAACAGAATTACAGGAAGTTTGGAAGATTGTGGTATCAGAGACTCTTGAAGAAAATGATATGCACAAACTCCATTAGGCATGTGGTCAACATCAATTTGCCATGATTTGAAATGTGGGGCTCAGAGCTATAAGATAGGAATTTGGAAGAAGTTGACTATAGTTGTTGGAGGACTTATTAGAGAAGAACTTAGAGTTCTAGATCTGAAATAAAAGGAATATAAAGAGAGTCACCAGTTCAGAGAATCATGCATAGAAAACAGTAGTTGAAATCTAGTTAGTCAAAAAGGATCTTACATCAGAGGAAAAATACAAACAACTAATTCTTGGGGCAAAACATCAGCAGAGGCTAACTACTGGATACTAGATACTGTTCCAAGGAATGACAAGAGGATAATAACTAAAAGAAAGACCATGGCTGCTCTCATGAAACTTATGTCCTAGTGGAGTGAAAAAGAAAATTACCAAACAATTATTTAGTAGCTTAGGCAATGGTATTTACTTTGGAGAAAAACGCAGAGTAAGACGACACCTGGAGATACCTGGCGGGTATCTGGAGATACCTGGAGATACCTGGCGGTTTGTGCTATTTCAGAAAGTAGCCAGTAAAAGCTGCTCTGAAGAAATCACATATAAGTACAGAATGGATGGTATGGTGCTAAGTGAGGAGATTAGAAGTGTTAAAAAATGATGAAGCAAGACAGTTTAGGTGATATAAACAAACTTTATTTAATATTTCATGAAGCAAAGAGTCTCCACTCAGAGAAGCTGCAAAATAGGGCTGGAAGCGGAATAATTTATAGGATAAAGAATAAAGAACAAGTGGTTACCAGAAAGGAAAGAGAGTGGTAGATGGGGTAAAAGGAGTCAAATATATGGTGATGGAAGGAGAATTGACTGGGTGGTGAACACACAATGTGTTATATAGATGAACACCTGAAATCTATGTAACTTTGCTAACAATTGTCACCCCAATAAACTTTAATTAGAAAAGTAAAAGAAGAAAAAAAATAAAGAACAAGGAAGAGAAAAATAGAAATTTTTGATGGGCTGGGGCCATATAGCCAACCTTGACTGGGGTAAGAAAGAACAAGGAAATAAGCACAGAGCCAGAGTTGGCTTAGCATTTGGGGATTGGCTTACTGAGTAGTCTGCATTTCTGGTCAAGGGAGTATTTGCAGGGACACAAAAGTTATCTAAATTTCTGTGTGCTGACATAGCACCTCAGGCCACTGTGACCCCATCTTGGGCATAGAAAGTTATTTCAACTGAAGTCACGCAGATGCCTAGGAGAAGAACATGCCAGGCAAAGGGAAAAGAGAGAAATCCCTGACTCTAGGGCAAAAAAATAGGCAGTTCTTTGTGCTGTCTTTACAACCAAGGTACATGAGCTTTATGCCAATCTGATGGAGCACAGAGATTAGAATTTTCCCAGGAACACAATAATAATACAAAAATATTCAGTAAAATTTTTGCTATTTTGTTCTTTAGAATATTCATTTTTTACTATATCCACATAAAGCTACCTGGAAGCACCTTATATGCCAGTGAAGATTTACTAGTTAAAACTGATTTAGTTTTGTTTTTTCCTGTTTAATCTAATTTAAAATTTTCAACTTTGAAATATTTAGTTTCTCTCCTGGCTTACTTTAAGAAAAGTTCATTTTAACATGATTAAAAATCATGACCAGTAGGTTTGGTAACATTTTCTCTAACTTAATAATTTATATTTATAAATTTCAACTGCATAATTATCTTCATGTCATAATAATATTTTAAAACAATCTGTTATGGCTCTAAATTATGTCAGTCTGCTGGAAATTCAGGAATATTCAAATAACTAGTAATTATTCTATGTTTAAATCAAACATTGATATATTTTATACAAGTACGTATAAAAATGAATAAGTCTAATTTAGCTTTCTATAATTCAGTTAGATCAATTGCCTAAAATACCTTTACAAAAAAAAAAATGTTTTCTATATGTTCTTTGATAAAATCCCCTGATTTTAGTTTTATTATATACCTGTCAACTAAGAATATACTGACATGTAAAATATTTTTCCATAATGAAAATATAGTATGATAATTTATTGATGTTAGAACAATGATTTTCAACACTAGGAACTTTCATGCAAATTAATTACCATGGTAAGGGATGTACTAAATTAATGCCAAATTAACTTCAGGTCCAGCTGAAGTCAAAATGATACAGAGAATCACACTGCATTTCTCTAACAGCCTCTTTAATAGAGCAGATGCTAACAGCCGTATAGTTTGAGCATGCTGTACTTATAGGATAATTCCCTTTAAAGTGATCTATTCTATTCTACAACTTGAAGGACGTTTGCTGAAAAACATTCATTTCCAAGTTCTATACAATTTCTTTAGTATTTTTAACTAAAGAAAATTTATATTGAGAATAATTCACTACAAATACTATCACTGAGCTTTAGTTGCTATTTTTTATTAAATTAAAATATATTATTTTATAATTTAAATTATTCAAAGAGTAAGAATAAAGTGAATGTAAAATGGATTCTTGATTATTCGACTTTTAATAGTAGAGTGTTTTTGAAATTCTAGTTACTAAAAGGAAGAAATCAGCTTTTTAATATTATAACAAATGTTACAAAATAACTAATAACAAAACCCTACGTTGGATATGCTTTCTAGGGTATTTTTGATAAGGTATAATACTATTAGTATAATATTACTCAATTCTCAGGAAGAATGAGTTTGAACTGTAGCATCTCAACTAACAAGAAATTCATAGGGGGATAGTAACATATATTATTTTTGTCTCCTTTTTTTCTGGGGCCCAATTTGAGATAAGTGAAAATGGGGCCTGTATCCCCAGAATGGATCATTCTTGCACCTGCCAGTCTCCCACTGCACACAGGTCACGTATCATACCCATCCATGTTTAACAAGCACTACATAATAATTTAAAAGTAATCCTCACTGGTAAAATCAAGAAATTTCTAAGTCAGTAATGTATAAATTAATGAAATGTTACTAAATAGGTCTAGACTGTTCAGTCTAATTGTGAGCATATTCCATTTTCATTACAAATATTTTATTTTCTAACATTTTTATTATGCACTTACCATGAGGGATATCAATGATTGTGATATTGTGACTCTTTTAGTCTATATTTTTTAACATCGACCTGATGTCCTAACTTTTTTCACTAGAAAAATGTCAACTGCCTTGAAATTGTGAAAGCAATTTGTTGCTATTATTGTTTTGGTGGTGGTAGTTGTCATTTTCATTATGGTGTATGCTCATAATTTTGTTTTTGTCACATACCAGTTCATGCATTTATATGATGTATTGGAAAGTAGTTTATTTAAAAAAAACCTTTTCTTACTAGGTTTATTGAAACATATTTTAATGTACATATTGATGAGTTTGGACTTTTTAAACGTTGTCATTATTGTTACCGCTTCCTGAGATAACTGCTTTTAATTTGTTATGTTTTAATATTTTCTAGAAGTTATCTTCATATTTCTAAATGATCAGCTTGGATTATTATTTCTTGATTAATCAAGTTCACTCATTAACCATTTATCTAATATTAAAAATAGATGACGAGCTCATTGATTTACATCTCCCATGTCTCCTAAGCCTCTCTTTTCTGATAACTGCATCACTGTTTTTATTAACTCTACTGGTTATTTTTTAACCTTTAACTAAGAAACTTAAAACAGCATATCACAAATCAAATGCCCATGAGTATATAAACAAACTGTGTATATTCATACAATGTATGCGACTAAGAAAAAATAAAGAACAACCTAGCGATACACACAAGAATATGGAAGAATTTCATGATTTGTCGATATAAAACAGTGTTTATTTATTCTCCTCTTCATAATAAAAAGAGGTTATCGGAATTTTACCCATCCTCTATGTCAACTCCTGTGTATATCCCCTCCTGCATTACTTCAAATGTACATTTATTTATTTACCTTTGGTCGATCATATTTAATTTTTATTTTTGACCATAATTAAAATTTCTATGTTTAGTACTTTAAATCTAAAAAGCAAATATCAGTAAACAACATTTAGTTGGCATGTTTATGTAAATATTGTTTACTGCAGACCTGATTAGTGAGATAGGAGGGATTGCATCCCTTCTGGCTGTCTCTGTTAGTGCCCTGTGTCACTAAAAGGAGGAAATTCCTGGAAGCAAGGTCAAGCAGATTTTCTTCATAAACTCCACTAATTGCGAAATGTTATGTGTGTGTTAGTTCCATTCACATTTGAATGATGATGTTGTTGTACAGGATTTTTGTTTTGCCTTGCTTTTGTTCCTAGGATTCCTAGTTGCTTTTCCAGTTTCTTGTTGCAATTTAGAAAACATTTCTCCTTTTTTTATGTCCAAAGCCTCATGGGGTTTGTAGAATGCATTCTAATATGCAAAATAAACACACCCTTACTCATGAATTTTGCTCAAGTTTTGGCCCAGTTACCTTACAGTCCTGCTGGTTTTCCTAAGTTTTTTTCACTGATCTAATGGATAAGCTAGAAAATTTCTCTGATACCACACTATCTTTATTCCTGGTGTCCAACTCTACTCATTTCCTTTGAACCGGTTTGTGGGATGTAACATTTCGTCATCTTAGCAGTTTTGTAAATGACTGTTATTTTTGTTGTTTGTTTGTTTTGTTTTGTTTTTGTTTTAACTCTCATACTTGATGTCTATTTTTTGCTGAAATATAGGATTCAAGATCAAAATCCATTTTTAAAAAAGTAATTTAAAAAAGTATTGCTCTACACTTCTAGTATTGATTCTTGCTGGTCCATAGCTAGATCCAATGTCAAGAGTAAGCAGAGTTGAGCAAGGGGGATTCCAAAATAAGTGCTGAGTTGATGTGAGTTGTCTTGAGAGGGGAACAGAATTAAGCTTGGTGGTATATCTTTAAAGAGGTTTACGCAATGTCATGTCAGATACACTCGTGTGGTTTTTATTACTCTCCTGCTACACTGAATTTTCTTCAGACTCCTGACTTTGCTCTCTTTAGCAAGGAGAAAGACCTTTGAAATGAAATACATGGAAGACAAGATGTACAGAATAATATAGATGAGAAGATCCTAAGTCCTTGCTAATTTGAGTCATCAATCATTTTTGAAGACGTTAGCTTGAAATTACTAAGTCTATGCAAAGGTTGGCTAAATATTTGTGATGCTTACTTTTATATATCAATTTGGCTGGCTTGTAGGGCCCAGTTATTTAATCAAACACTAATCTTGATTTTACTATGAAGGTATTTTGTAGCTGTGCATTAACATTTAGATTGCAGTATTTTTCTAAATTTTTAAGAAAGAAATCATGCCAATTTACACAAGTCTTCCAGAGACTAAAATGTGTCTACTCCCAAACTTATTTTCTAAGACTAGCATAATCTTGATATTAAAACATGACAAGGACATTACAAAAAAAAAAAAAAAAGGAAAAACAAAATCATGGTCTAATCTCATATAATTATAAATGCAAAAATTCAAAACAAATATTAGTAAATAGAATACAGGAACATTTAGAAAAAAACAACCAAGTAAATGTTATTCTTGGGGTACAAAGATAGTTTATCATTAAAAGTATTGTAACACAGTGCAATATATAGATGATGTATTACAGAAATGTACACTTGAAACCTATAAAATTTTATGAACCAATGTCACCCCAATAAATTTAATAAATACATATAAGTAAATAAATACATCACATGTAAAAACTATATTGTAATGAAATTAAACATATTAACAGAAGTAGAAAAATAAAGTTTTCTTTCATGCAAAACAATCATTTGACTATATTAAACACATTATAAAAAATTAAAAACCCTTTTCAATGCTCAACATCATGAAATACTAGAATAATGAAAATTATAAACAATGAGATAACGCTACACAGCTATTAGAATGAAAAGTATTTATTCCATGATATATATTTTCTAATGAAAATATATATATATACTATATCAAGTACTAGTATCAAGGAGGCAAAAAAAATGAGAACTTTCACTCATTGAAGGTGAGGATGCAAAATGATACAGTAATTCTGTATTGTAGATTCATATTAAATTAAATATATGCTTACCATATGACCCAATAATCCTACCATTAAGATTTTGCCCTGGAGATATGAAAGATTTTGTTCACATAAAAACCTATGCATGAATGTTTATAGTAGCTCTATTCATAATTGACCAAAACTGAAACAAATCAAATGTCCATGAATGTATAAACAAACTGCATATATTCATACAATTTTATGCTACTAAGAAAGAATAAAGTACAAACTAGTGATACACACGAGAATATGGAACAATTTCAAATGCATTACCCTGAAAAAGAAGCCAATTTCAGAAGGTTATACATTGCATAATTCCATTTACATGACATTCTGGAAAAGGCAAAACTATGGGAGCCAAGAACAGATTAGTTGTTGCCAGGGTATGGGTGTGGGGGTGGGGCTGGGAATTTTTACTACAAACTAGCTAGCAGTAAAGACTTTTTGAATTATAGAACTGTTCTGTATTCTGATTATGGTGGTGGTCATGGAAATGTATATATGTATGCTAAATCTATTGAACCATATACCAAAATTAGTGAATTTTATGGTATGCATATAAAAATTAATACTAATCGTAAATCTTTTAGAAAACTGGGTATAGAAAGGATCTTTTCAATCTGATAAAGAGCACAATTAAAGCAGAACATCATATTTAGTGGAGAATTTATGAAAATGTCCCCTGCCAATGAGACAAGAACATCTGTTAGTATTAATTCTGTAAAGCATTGTACTGAAGTTCCTAAAAAGTATAAATATTGGAAATGATAAAATAAAACTTTTATTTTTGCAGATGACATGATTGTATATATAAAATCCAAAAGAAATACTGAAAAATCTTATCTCTTAAATATGAATTTAGTTTGTGTGTTCAATAAAAAGTTGAAAGAAAGAGAGGGAGAGAGATAAAAGGAAACTTAAACTAGTATTTGCAGATATCTGAAATAGGCTAAACTATAATTTCAATCTTGAGTAAATAAAATGAGGAGATTCCAATCTTGCGTACACAAAATGAACCATTGGATATCCACGCAGGATAAAGCCTGAAGTTAAAAGGAATAAGAATTTTCTCCTTGAGAGAAAATGCAGTCATGAAGGATTATATTTTTGTGTATCACTACTTCCAAATCTATTTTATTAAAACCAAAAACCTATGTAAAATGAACAAAGCTTTAAATGGACTAGAGACAAAATTTGTCACTTACAGAAGTCTCTGGAATTAATGGGATACTGTGTGACAATTAGAACTAAGAGCAAATCTATTCTTGTTAATATTGGACAGAACTGAAAGGTTGTTCAAGTCAGAGACTGCTTTTATAAAAAGGCTACTCTCTAAATCTAAGAGATTAAAATAAAGTGAAAAAAAAAGACAACAAACTTTACAGTAAATAATGGTATAAACACATTTGGCTACAATTGTTTGGCAGAGTTACTATGATATTTATCCTATGATTTTAAATTCCAAAAATGTACCCATGTTTTATTATTTTTGGCATTTAAATTATAGCCCTGTGAAAGATGACATGTTAATAGATGGAATATCAGCTTATTCTTGGTGTTCTTACTTTCATTCACTATAGTTGTTTAACCATCTAATACCTGCCTGACAGCATTTCATAATATAAAAATCACTTTTTTAGCTACATTAAAACACAAAAGACAAACTATTTCTATAATAAAATGCTATTTAAATATAAATATACATGATAAAAAATACCTTCATAACAAAATATCAAAGTAGAAGGAAAATATTTCAAATTAAATTAGAACCCATAAATCAAAGGCTTAAGATCTGGAGTCCTTTAATACAGGGATCAGTAAACTGTAGCCCATGGACCAAATTTGGCTCATTGCCTATTACACAGCCCACAAGCTAAGAATACTTTTTACATTTTTAAATGGGTGGGAAGAAAATCAAAAGATGAATATATCCCATAAGTTGTGAAAAGTATATGAAATTCAAATTCCAGTGCCTATAAATAAAGTTTTATTGCAACACAACCAAGTTCTTTTTCCTGTATTGGCTATGGTTTCTTTCGTGCTACATGGTTGAGTTGAGTAGTTGAGTTAGAGACGATCGGGCCTGCAGTGCTGAATATATTTCCTATGGGACCTTTCACAGCAAAGTTCACCAACCTCTGTTTCAGTACATAGTGTAGTTCAAGTTTAATAGTTCAAGGTATACAATAAAGTGACTCGACATTTTTATACATTACAATGTGATCACCCCACTAATTCTAGTAATCATCTGTCACCATGCAAACTTATGACAATATTATTGACTATAGCTCCCTACAATTTTTTCACCCATCACCTAACCCCTTCCCTTCTGGTAACTATCTCTGGTTGCTGTTCCTATGAATCTGTTTTTGTATTGTTTAGTTTTCTCATTTGTTTCATTTGTTTGTTTGTTTGTTCTTAAGATTCCACATATAAGTGAGACTATATGCATATTGTTTTGAAAGAGATTGAAGGAAGCAACAGAAGGACCCAAATATTTCAAGTGCCTTTTTTTATATATTTCTGCTCTTGTACCTTAAATAAGACTGTAATAAGCCTATATTGAGTTTCTTTCTAGTGACTTTACACACAATCTCCCATTAAGAGAAGCTGGCAGTATCATACAGGAAAACTGTTTTACTAAATAAATGCATCTAAGAGGGTTAATGCACATTTTGCATGCTGAATGAAATTCTCATGGTTCTAATGATTTTTGCAAGCCTATTTCAGAGCTGTACTGATTGAAAAATGTAAGTCATGGATAGTGTGCCATCATAGCCGAATTTGTTTAGTGCAAACATATGTCTCGTCTTCCCAGTGTATTCCATACAGATGATCGATGATTAAGTTAGGCCAGTTGGACTCAGTGTGTTGGAACCATACACCATAAGAGTTTTTTTTTTTTCTTTTTTCTTTTCTTTCTAGAACCTTGAGTTCTGAGAAAATATAGGGTGGGCCATGTGCAAACATTCTCCATCTACATGGTCAGCTGTATTTAGTAGTAGAGACTAAACCTCACACTCAGAGAGAAGCACTGAGAGTAGGATTAAAGGCTAAGAGAACTCATAGTTTTTGCTTAAACCCCTCGTCGGAGAAGCACTTGCAACAGGCAAATCTCTGGATGTCTAAGTCGTGTGAGCCCAATTAATTTTTTTTTTCTTTAATGTAATCTTGCAATTTGGGTTTAGATTTTAATCAACAATATGTCCTTACTAAACAGTCAGATTCTAGGTGTGAACTTAATCCTTCAAGATTTATCCCCTTTCATAATTTTCTAGATGGAAAGATAAATTCTTTATTTTTAAGCAGGAAGAACTTCTATCTGTTCCTCAAAACTGTTTCCTGGGACACAGCATTCTATTTTACGAATGGGTATGGTTCCTGTAAAGTTTTTCATTCATTTCTGTCACCCCCATTATAATATAGTGAAAATATATTTGAACTATTATCTAAATTTTTTTTAAATGTTCTGTGCCTCAAATCAGAAAATTGATGTCCACATATTTAGAGAAATGGTCCTATCCAAGGGATTGCATTTAGTTTTTTCATTGGTTTACAGAATAGCAACTCTTTTGTCTCTCTTTATTATGTATCTCAATTATGTATTGTTTTCCAATTTGAAAAGGTGTTTAAAGACCATGTTGCATTGTTTAGTGATAGAGAATATTTACATACATATAGAGGGTATTATCATAAATGTCAACAACCTGATTTCATAACTTCTAAGATTTGGAGTGAAAATTTATTTAGACTTTACATATATATCTGAAAATACAAACATGGTTTATTGGTGAATCAAATCAAAGGATGTTGGAAGACTACAGAAATAAAAATTTGGAGCTAATTTGACAGTGGGGTATAACATTTTTCAGCAATGATCAAGATAGTTTATGAGAATTCATGCTTCTCATAGAAAACAAAAACAAGACCTGAATTTGTTACTTTTTCGGAATACTAATGATCTTTATTTTACTGACTGGTTTTCAAAAAGGAATAACATGTTATGAATGATAAATCAATGTCATTTATATTTTGAATATTTGGGAATTTATCTTCTAGGAAAATATATGAAGAAAATGGGAATTGGTTTCCATTACATATAGACATTTTCATAAAATACAATAATACATGATTTCTTGTAGTTTAAATCATCTGCAATATGGAACAAAAGTAAAAGAGTTTCAATGTGTGAAATAATTTAGTGACATCATCCTAAAATTCTGTGATCAATTTTCAAACACCTACTCAGACCAACTGGTATTTCAAACACAATGTAGAGTAAATTATTTGGAAAGTTTATTTAACTAACACACACATACATTAAAAATGATTAAAGATACAAACTTTATTTAATGCTTCATGATGCAGGTAGTCTGGATTCCTAAGAGTCCAGAAATAGAGTGGAAGGCAGAGGATTTAAAACTAAGTGAAAACTAAGTAAGCAATTGTGGAATGCCTATCACACTAGTATTCTATGAATCGACAAATTTATAAATACATTTTATAACCTCTAGAAGTATATTTTTTCCTCATAGCAAATTTTTCAGTGGGCCAAAACATGTTTACTAATAAGCACAAATATCTTTATTTTCTCTGTAAAAGGAAGCCAAAAGTGGATAAACCCATGTTCAATAATTAATATTTCAGGATTATATCTTATTTAGAAATGATCTAGGTCTTGAATAAATTCCCATCATTAAACTTATGTCACTATAACTTTAAGGTTTCAAGTTACCAAAAAGATCTGGAAACTTTTTAAAAGTAGATGCCAGTCAGATAAGAACCATTCAGCATATTATCATTCTACTCTTTCCCCACCCCCACTTGTTTCAACTCAGAGGGGACCAAAATAGCGAGTGTAGAGTTGGATAGGAAAAGGAAGAAAGAAGGCAAAAGAAATAGCCTTTTCCAACTGCAAGTTTTATGGTCTGAGGCAGAACTGAGTTGGGATTGGGAAGAAACTTTAAAATGAATTTTAAAATAAAGTTTTAATATTAGAGAAAAAAAGTATTATTTAATTACTAAAATGTAATTCTACTTGTGATTGACGTGAACTAAAAACTCAGTGAGCCCAAAAGAACAAAATTTCACTCAAGAGCCCAAAAGAACAAAGTCCAGAGCATGGTTTTAAACGGTCTTTTTAAGAATAAAATTGCTGTCTGCTCACCCTTAACTAAGCCCCACTAATTTAATATGTTTAGTAACATAAGGCCTGAGGTGTCACATGAAACACCTAAGTGAGACTCTAGGGATAGTCTGGGCAAGACACTGTAGGGGGAGAGGGGGCAATGAGAAGAACAATGCGTGTTTATTGACAACACATTATGTTAATTCCCAAATTTTGAATAGGGATAATCTTCAATATGAGTTCAAGTTATGACTCCTTTATGACAAGAAGAAAGCTAGAAACTGTACCTTATATTCACTCACTTTTTTGACTACTTAGCTACTCATTTCCTGTAATGTTGTCTGATCTCATTATGGGGCCATCTTAATATCACCACAGGAAGTCCGACTCTCTTGTCCTCCACTACTATCTACCACTTGCCTTTTAATATCCTTTATACTATATATAGATATATAGATATAGCAGCTATAGATAATATAGGTATAGATATAGATTTTATGACTCATTCCTTAACTCCTTATTTCTCCTTCTTAGGACCTTGGTTTAAGCTCCCTCACCTTAATTTATAAATGTGGGTTTAGATTATTTCCTCCTTTTCTCTCTTTAAATGATCTTAGTATCTTTATAACCTCTTGGCTTCAACTCCCTGTATAGAGGGCTGTCATGCTGGGAAGATTGCAAGATACATAGATAGGCCTCTGAATCTTTTTGACAACTTTATTAAAAAATAATATTTCTACCCAGGAGACTGATCTGAACATGGTTGAAACAGAAAGATAATTTTTCCTGCTAAGTTAAAAGATTTTGGAGAGTTTCTTATTCCAATTTATTTATTAAAAAGTATTATTGATCACCTTTTCTGTGCCAAATGTTGTACTAGGCATAGGGGCTACATTTATAATACATTAAATGGATAAAACCCCTGTGTTAATTGTGCTATGGGAGGAAAAGGAGACCTAAATAATTTCCATAAAACAATTACACACACACACACACACACTCACACACACACACACACACACAATAATTGTGATAATGGCTATAAATGAAGCGTAATGGTGCTAAAAGACAGGGTAACCCGAAGGCCCAGAGAAGTCCCCTCTGAGAACGGATTGTTTTGCTTGAAACTTGAAGTATATGTAGACATTAGACAGGTATAAAGAAAAAAAAAAAAAACATTTCAAGGGAATTTATTGTCTGTGTGAAAGCACTTAGAGAAAAGAATTAAGAGCTTTAGAAAAATTATGAAGAAATTAGCAAGCCTCCAAGGAGTGGAGTTAAGTGACATAAGATGATGATTGATAAAAAGTTAAGCAAGGGCTTTCGTAGGTCATTAAGGCTTTTGTACGTGAGGATAAAGATTCTGAAATTTATGCTAAGTGTGGTGGATGACAACCATTCAAGAGTTTTAAACTGGTGAGTGAAATAATGAATCAGTCACATGTACTAATTTTACCTCAATAATATCTTTCAAAGAGATTTTATATTCTCGTTCCTGTGGTCACTACTCCCATAGTTCTAAATCCACTAATCCTGGCACTTATTACTATTCACCTCAACTATTAAACATGACTTTTAAAAGACCTCTCAAATTTAGATTCTTGTTGAAGTATTATACAACTTTGATCATCTCTCTTTCCTATTCAGTGACTCCTCATTAGATAAAGAATATGTCCCTCTATTCCTTAGCTTAACAGTCAAAGCGCTGTATGGGTATTTTTGTCTCTTCTCATATTTTACATTACAACCTAGCAATCAACTTGAACTCCTCCACATTTCCTGCATATATGTGACACTACTATCCCTTCCCATCATTTCCTCAAGCTGTTTCCTGGGTCCTTACTCTATTCCCTGTGTTCAAATTCTCTGTATGCATGAAAACATAATCCTAATGCTACTTCTAATGCCCACACAATCTTTGACCAACTCAAGTCAGATACGGTGTCCTGCCCTCTTCCTGTATTATAACTTTATCAATCAATTAATTAGATAAATAAATGTATATACAGAGTTGTAATGTGGAAGGCAATATGCTAGGCACTTTTTTTTTTGGTTAAGGATAAATATAACAAGTTTTCTGGTAGCGAGAGAGAAACATGCCTTTCCACCTCAGTGAAAGGTGTATCATATAGTGCTGTACTTTGGTAATTTCTGTAGTAGAGATAGATACTATCAATATGAGCTCAAAGAGCCAACACTAAATACTTCCTGGGGAGGGAAGGAGGAGGGTCAGAGGTCATTTTACAAAGGAGGTTTTCCTAACTAAGCCTTGAAGACAAGAGTTTTTAGACCAAAGGCATTCTAGGGACGAGGAATGCCTTTTTGTGTCGTATCACTTCTGGATTATATTGACCCTTACTTTGGGAGCTTGGTCTACTTCTTCATTTATTCAGTAGCCGCAATGTCCTGCTTTGTACAGAGTAAACAATAATCTATTTCCTGTTCAATCCCTTCAACAATAGGTATTCATGACTGAAAAGCTCAGGAAATCTTCCCTGTCATGTCCTATCATTTATCATTATGAGGATGTAATTTGTCCTCATAATTCAAAACCAAGTTCATCACTGTCCTCATACAACCCCTCACCACATCCCCTCCCTAAACAGATAAGTTAATGGGGGAAACACTTAATCTCTACCCTTGACATTTTCTTCCATGATCAGGACCACTCATTAGCATTGTAACTCTGGCTCCTGTCTGTCACCACCCTTACTCATGGGAGAGGAGGAGTGAATTAATTGAGGTTGACTTTAGGATAAGAAGCCAGGCAAGGATGACTTTGCCCTTTTGTATCTCCTTTTTCTTTGGAGCTTAGCTAACTTCAGGAAACATTTGTTCTATGTTCCTACATATCGAGGGAAGACCTGCAATGATCCTATAGCAGCCCCAGAAAGATGCCTGTGAATGAGTTGGATTCTTATTCTTGGATTCTGTGTTGGAGAGTCTGTTTCTTTCTCATTTCCTACCTCCCTTTCTACTTTGCTTTCTTTCTTCCTTTATTTGGCCTTCTTTTTTTCTTTCTTTCTTTTTTTTCCACTTATGTAAGCAATATTCTCCAAAAGGCAAAAAATGGATTTTGCTTTTGTTTTTAATGTGCCCTCAGTTCTCACTAATACCCACAGTGGTTGTTTCAGTTGAAATAAGTAACCATTCCCCGTGTGCCAAATTTTAGTCAGATAATGCCCTCTAACTGTAGAAATAAATGTTTATTTTAAGTGAATGTCTTGTGGCTTTTAGTCTATGACAATTTCATAAAATCAGTATTCTTATGTCTATTGTCTGATTGGGTTTGTAAACAGAAGATTCCAGGAACCAATTTCTTTTGTGATCTTGTTCCATTAATTTTAGTGTTTATGTTTTCATATAAAATATAATATTTTTTAAAATTGTAAAATTGTTACAAAGCAACAATTAAATTCTACTTGCATATTACTTATATATTTAAAAAATGGTATTTTAAAACTCATAGTTTACTTGGAACTTTAAAAAATAAATCTAAAAACCAAAGAATATCAAATGTCCATAAGTTACTTAGCAAATTAATGAAGGGTTGATTCCAAAGACATGATAATAAAATGTCACATAAGCAATATAATTCAGAAAACTTATCCTTGACCAAATTACAAAAGGGAGAAAAATGTTTCCTCTTATTCACCTATTTTCTCAGGTACCAGTTTTTGTTTTTGTTTTTGTTTTTTAAATTTAGTATTTATATTTAAGAACATGAAATAAAAAAAGAACTTCCCTAGTTTATAATTAGAAGTGGGATAAATGAGGGCAAGAAAAGTTATGTGTTTGTATGTAATTATAAAATACTAAAGAAATAGGACTCTCTTTTAATCAGGCAATCAACCCATTTCATCCTGCCACCAACCTTACAAATAAAGCTATTATTATTATTATTATTATTATTATTATTATTATTATTATTATCTGTACTTTATGGGTGAGAAACCAAATGGACAGTTAGATATTTTGTGAGGGTCCTTCAGTAGTCCCAGGACTGAGAGATGAATCCAGAGCTTCTGATTATATTGTCTGCTCCCCTGACTGCTACACTGCTTAGCCTCTGAAGTTTCACTGAAAAGTTGAGCAGTTTAACAATGATCAAGGTTTACCTGAAATATTTATTTAAAAAAATACTATTCTAATTAAATACTAAAAATAAAAATATTTGCTGGTTAGTAATTGAATATGTTATAAATCACATATCAGAGATAGACCATAAACTGTTTTAAGGTCATTTCTCATTTCTGACAACAGTTATTTTCCAGTTTCTTTAACTTAGAAATATTTTTCCCAAATTGATATAATGAATGTAAAATGTTTTATGGGTTATTTATACAATATCTTGCATTTTTATTGGGGCATGCAGACGTGAGAATAAGTGATTATTAAACAGGATTAAGAAAGAATCTCATGTGATGTGAACCAGTATCTTGAATATTTATATATTTATATATTTTAAACATTATTAAATTGTACTGCCTGTCTAATCTTTGCTAAAGATGTCTGTGATCATGTAAATTATATTTTCATTCTCTGTAAATGTATCAGACATCTGTGATTTATCTCAGGTATCTATATAGGGCCATCATCCAACTGGTTTGCCCAGGACTGACCTGGTTTTAGCACTAGAGTCCCATGAGCCAGGAAACCTGTCAGTCAGGCAAACCAGGGCATTTGGTTACCCATTTCATAACATTAGAAAACAGAATTCAGGAAAAAGAGCCTAGAACTCAAGAGCAGTTTTCCCATAGAAATGTTGTAAGTTCCTTCAACGTCTACATGCACTCTGCCTTTAATGTGTGGAAAGAACCTCATTATGTACCTGTTGTAACCATTGGTTTAATTCAGTAATTGACCTTTAAGAGAACATTACATGGTGAAATCTATGTCAGATTGTTAGGTGTAAAAATAAGTAGCTATATTGCATCTCTTCTCAGGAAAGAAAAATAAGAAAAATAGTTACTCAAGCAGTTGTTATGACAAAAGACACAAGCCATATATGCAATATTATAGAAGTTTAAAAAAAGAGGTAACAATATTCAGAGTCACATTGAGGAGCACACAAAGACAGTGAACTCCTAGGTGGCCATTACACATGAAATAGAATATAGTCACTGGAAGTGAACCAGATGGAGGAAATTCTACTTGCTAAAGGGCAGTACATTGTGATAAGGCACTTTGACAATGGGATGGGGGAAAATGAAAAGGATAGTAACCCACACAAAAAAATATTTGGGGTTAATAAGAAAAATATGAATACTAAAAATTAATGCTTACCAAGTGTTTATTTTTACAGGGACTGATTATGTGCTTCCCCTGAGTAATCCCAATCTATGTTCACAACACCATTCTGGATCCATCTTATTTTCTTCTATGTACCAGTAGAGGCATAGAATCAAATGATCTAATCTTTTAATTTACATCCCAATTGGCTACACATAAAAACAGGATATGAAAACAAGAGCTATTTAATCTTTCAATCATTCAGTAAGTTTAAAATGAAACTGTTAAGTATTCATGTCAACACACTGCATAAAGTAACTAATTTCAATACTTTCAAATTTAATTAGAAGTCTTCCTATATATATATATATATATATAAAAACTTATTTTTAGAGAGATCAAGTATTTAAAAATTAATTTCTGCCATAAAAAATCATCACAGAGCCCCAGGCATGTATATATTATGTAGATTCGCCGCAATACACAGTGTGTCTAGAAGACATTAAATAAATATAAGGATGCCCCAAAGCTCAGCCAAGTTCTCAATGACTAAGCATACATACACATTGTACTTGAGAGGAGACAACTGGCTTCATCTTATTCATGAAGTAAGTTTAAATTTGCAGAAAGCATTCAGCATGCACTTTTTTTTTTTTTAATCGTAATTCTCCTCTGGCTTAAACAGGGAACACCAACAGAGATAAGTGAAACAAATTTACAATTATTAATTAAGTGAAATAAATTCACTGCCTAAGTTGTTTCTTATTTATTTCTGGTGAATCAAATTTGAAAAGAACATCAAGAGCAATAGATAATGTCCTCTGGATAATATGGGAGCAGCAAATATTCTAGAGAGTGAGAAGGAGGGATAGAGGGATGGAGAGAGAGGGGGATCATACTGGAAACCTTAGATTAAGATAAAGAACATCAAAAAGAAGCATGTAAACAGGAAAACAGAATCTAATCTTTCAAATATCATTTGTTTTAATTACTTGTTACCAGATTGGTAAATTATCTTTTAACAGTGAATTAGATACAGTAATATGAAATGTGTGCTACATACTTGAAAATAACATCTAAATTTACTAATTTATATTACGGTCTATTTTCTATTCATACTTGTTCCCTTGAAAAACAATATCATTGTCTTACAAAAAGCATAAATTGGCCAGATAATCTGGCTGAGGGTGTGACAAGACCTTTCTTTCTAAGATTTATGCTATCTAATTAGTCAAAAACAATGTCTAATAGTGATAACCTCAAAATGCAGACATACAGTCATGCAAATACAAACAAAGTTTGAGGCACACTTTGCTGGTTATCTCACATAAAGTAATAAAAACACCTTGCTATGCAATGGCTGAACATGACTCTAATGCGGACTTCACAAAGAAAATCTTTCAGATCCTTCTTCCTGAGGGACAGGTTTGGAATTGACTATATTCAACAATATAGAAAATTATGACCTTAAGTGCAAATTCGATGTTAAGAACTGTGGAAAAGAAAGGTTTCAGCCCAAAGTGCAGTGGACACATCCCCAAATTATAAACAAATTTATTACAAGATTTTGTGCAGATTTCTCTCTCTCTCTCTCTCTCTGTCTCTCTCTCTCTCTTTGTCTCTCTCTCTCTCTCTCTCTCTCTCTCTCTCTCTCTCTCTCTCTCTCTCTCTCTCTCTCTCACACACACACACACACACACACACACACACACACACATAAACACTCACACTTTGTAGGTGCTTAAATGTGTTCAGAGGACTCAGCCCTGTAAGTAGTTTCAGTTCACTGACCCTCTGAAACATTCTACTGGTATACAGCATAAGTACCACTTAATAATCAGTATTTTCCATGAAAAGAATATCCTTCCCATAAGACTTCTCAACTTCAAATTCTCTTAGTCTCAGTTTAAAAAGTGCCCCCTGATAACAAACTCCTAGAATAGCTCAATCCAAATTAAACTCTTTTAGCATTACTTATCATAATACCTTGTGTTATTGTTTTTACATGTGTAACTCTATGAAATTAAAATGTATTTGTTGTCTTTCTGTCTTCCTCTAGATTATAACATGTATGAGAAATCAGGGTTTGTTTATTATTAATATTTCTACTACTATATTTCCTACATCTAGAGTAGTCCTTGAAATATAGGAGCTATTTTGCTAAATGAATGAAACTATTTTAACCACTTTTCTGTTTAGGGTGGGAGTAGGACAGAGAATGATAAAACAATATATTAAAGTTAAGAAATTTTATACAGAGGGTGGCAAAAAAATGTATACACATTTTAAAAAAGGAAAACTGTATTAAAATTGTAATAATATATATGGATAACAAAAGATGAATACAAATCACTTTTGACTTCTGCAATTACAAGAAGTGCTCGAAGTGGTTACCATCAGCATCCAGACACTTCTGACTATGGCGAACTACACAGACATTGTAGATTGAATATTTATTACAACGTATTTCCAGAAGACCATATCTTGGCTAACAGATCTGTTTGCTACAGTAGACTTTCAACAGATGGGAGCAAAGAACCTTGAGGGAGAATCAGCTTTTTTTTCATTTACACAAAGGTACCATAGAAAGTGGGGCAGCCTGAAAGACCTAGCGCAAGGGGATGTAGTACATGGGGAGGCTTACATCATCTCAGAATTCATCAATAAATATCTTAATTAAATATAGTCTTTTAATGTCCAGAGTAATGGCTTTCTCTAGTTATACAACTTTCTACCACCATTTAATGTCTCTACTATGGCAAGACCTTGAATTTCAGTAGATTTATTTGTCATTCTGAGGCTCTGTTTATCTTCATTGATAACTAACCCCCACAAAAAAGGAGTGGACCCCCCTATAATCCTGTCTAAGGTAGCCTTCTCTCTACTGACCATAATTTGTTTAATACAGAAACCTGGCTCAAAGGGACCAGTTCATAGAGTGAGCTGGGACATTTGTGTTCTTGTTTTTATTTCTTTCAAATAATTTGAAGTTGGGCTTAATAAAACAGAGTGATATTAAGTCAAGAAAATGGTATGGAGAGACATTTTCCGCTAATGTATAGAGAAACAAAGTAAGCTAATCTGCAGAAAGAAAGATGAATGAAGCAGTGCCCAGAGAGGAGCACATAGCGAGAGAGGGAGAGAGAGACAGTGATCCAAACTTACTTTGGAAACTATTTGATTTATTTCAAATAGTTCCATTTTTTTTCTCTAAAACTTCATGACCATTGATATTAAAATACACATTAGGAATATTACTGAGTTCCATATAGTTGAGTGAATAAATTCTGTGTGTAGTATTATATTAGGTTGGTGCAAAAATAATTGAGTTTTTTGCAATTATTTTTAACCTTTTAAACCACAATTACTTTTGCACCAATCTAATAGCTATAAATCATTGCATTATTTTTATTTATGACTTTGAAATTTCGTCCCAGTTTTCTGATCATGGTTATGGTAACCTAATTCTGAGGAAAATGGGGGGAAACTAGTAAATCCACACATTGTTTAAGGCATATGCCCTAAATTGTGGTACTGTTATAATTGGTCAATGCATATTGCAGGATGAAAGTATTTTAAGATAGAGGCAGGCTTACCTACTAAAGATGTGCATTGGAGATTGTTGTTTAAATAATGAACACAAAGTTTTCAAATTCATTGAACACTTACCTCAGGAATTGTGTAAGATAATCTGTAAATACAAAAATAAAGAGTTACGGTTTGACAGAGGGATATTTTAGTCATGTATTTCATTATCGGTATAATTTCTACATGGAAATAAGTTCAAAGCACATAGTATATAGTTTATATTACAACTCAATGTATGTTTCTACGTAGTATATATTATAGACTCAGTATATACTTGCTGTATATTATTTTCATCAGTTTCTACCACTATTACCACTTTCAGTACAGGGTAATAATTAGGTTCTATAATATTTTCTTATTTTAGTCATAGAATTGGTCATGAAATGTGGCAGCTCTAATTATAAAGTACCACATTTAAATGAGAGTATGTTTTTCCTTGTACAGAGAGAATTGTATGGGTTTAGATTTCAACAGATACGATCTACTATATCTACATAAAAATACCCCAAACTTTAAAAATATCTTAAACTCTCTGAAATGAAAAAAAATAATAATATTTAGAGTGAGGAATTCATTGACTATCGCTAATTATATATCATTTTCAGTGAAGCAAGAAGAACCTCCTTTTTAAAAGGAAGAGTAAGTTTTCAATCATTTAAGTAATTTATATTAAGTTCCTTCTATTGGTATTAAAATGACTAATACACAGTTCATACTGGTTCACATACTCAAAAATTGTGAGAAAATCCTCTAAGTATATTGGTGGATGAGATTTTGTTTGATAGATGTGTTTGAGAAAGGTTCACGAGGCTTCAGAATGCACGGGAGAGAAAAACAAACCCAAACTGAGAAGATCTCTGGAAGGATTTATTGAATAAACCAATATTTAAACTGATTATTAAATTAATCAGTAAAGGTAAATGTGATAAAGAAGTGTGTAAAATTAATAATAATAGTAACAATAATAGTAGCACTAGCAGTAGCACTAGCAGTACTAGTAGTGGTAGTAACAGCAGCAATACCAGATTGTTTAAAATGAAGTTTCCAGGGTCTAGCTAAGGTAGCTATGGTGAATCACTCAGCGGAAATGGGAAGCAGAAAAGCAATCCAAAGACAGTTACAAATGGGGGACTGGTAGAGAATATCATAAACAGGATCTGGAATGTCTCAGAAATAAGAAAATAGACAAGACAGTAAGTTTGGAGCCAAGAACTAGTAACAGACTCAAGGTATTGTTTAGCAAACATGATAGTTACTTCTCATTGTTCAAGGTATAATTTAAGATAGACATTTTGAAAATACTAGGTATGTAACTCAGACTCCAGTTTTAAAAATGTAACTAGTAAAATCAGTCAGTGATTTCATGAATATCATTGCTTAGGAAGAGAAGAAGGTAGGCAGGGTGGCAGATCCCTGAATTCTAGGCATGTGTCCCCATAAATCTTTCAAAACTTCAGTAGCTTAACCTTTCACAGTAACTGTTTGGTTCCAATTACATGAATTATTAAGAATTCAAATTGCTATATTATTTTTATTAAAAGTGTTACTTATTTAATACAATAACTGTTTAGTCCGCAAAAGGCATATAAGTATACAAAGTGTAAATTGGTACTGTAATAAGATATGAGTTATGTTCCTCTTCCCTCTCTCCTCTCACTCTTGAACCCATAATATATTAGTGATTATTAAAAAAAAATAGATAAATATTTAAATAGTGAGTTTTATTGTTGTGAAAAAGATCTGCCAGATATTTGTGTCTGATTTGATTATTGATGAATCTCTAGCACCTAGAACTATGCCTGGTATACTCAATAACTATTTTCTGAATGAATATCATTGGATAGGTTTATAAGACCCGGATTTAAAAAGAAAAATAGCGTTATAAAATTTCTAGCCTTGAATGAAAAGAAATCACACAGACATGATGAAAACAATTTAAAAATGTGTTTAATGAAATTGAATGGTTTGATAATTGAAGTAAACTTGGATGTGGTCACATATTCTGGATCAGAGCTATCCAACCCAAAACATCAATTTAAACCATAATGAAAAACCTAGTTAAATTTATTGAATTGTAAAAGCAAAGTGAAAGATTTCAATAGTCTTGAAAAAATAATTTGTTATATAACAAGAGAAGACATTGCAAACATTATGGTAAATATTTTATAATATTTCATTGCAAATGTCACAGTTATTGAGCTAATTGTCAGGGTCCTCATTAAAACTGCTCAAAAACAAATAATGACTATTCTAATCCTGGGATGAAAAAAGCAATATTATTCATGAGGTATTTCTTCATTTTAAAATTAGAAATATATTCAGAAAATGCAAATTACCCCGAGTAACACAAATTCAAAACAGTTTGTTGCAAACAGAAAAAAAAATGTATGATGATGTCTATTCAGCTAATCTTTTCCAGTTTGTCAAATATAAGAAAAACTAAAAAGTCAAATTATTAGTAATATTTTATTCTGATATATCTCTTTAGGCAAGGGAAACAAAATTAAAAAGTAGACAAAAGGACTACATAAAGCTAAAAAGCTTTTGCACAGCAAAGGAAACCATCAACAAAAATAAAAGACATACTATTGAATGGGAGAAGATATTTGCCAATGAGACATCTGATAACGGCTTAATATCCAAAATGTATAAAGAACTCATACAACTCAACACCAAAAAATCCCAAGCAATCTAATTAAAAGATGGGCAGAGGACCTGGATGACATTTTTCCAAAGACAACATACAGATGGTCAATAGACATATAAAAAGATGCTCAACATTACTAATCATCAGAGAAATGCAAATAAAAATCACAATGAGATACCACCTCACCCCGGTCAGAATGGCTATCATTAATAAATCAAAAAACAACAAGTGTTGGTGAGAATATGGAGAAAAGGGAACCCTCATGCACTTTTGGTGGGATTGCAAATTGGTGCAGCCACTATGGAAAACAGTATGGAAGTTGCTCAAAAAACTGAAAATAGAACTATTTTATGGCCCAACAATTCCACTTCTGGGTATTTAACCAAAGAAATTCAAAACACTAATTCTAAAAGATATATGCACCCCTGTGTTCACTGAAGCACTGTTCACAATATCCAAGATATGGAAACAACCTAAGTGCCCATCAATAGATGAGTGGATAAAGAAAATGTGGTATATATATACAACTCAATATTACTCAGCCTTTTAAAGAAAATTAAATCTTACCATTTGTGACAATATGGATAGACCGGTTATTATACTGAGTAAAATAACTCAGTCAGAGGGAGACAATTACCATATGATCTCACTTACATGAGGAACCTAAAGAACAAAATAAACAAAAAAAAAACACAGAAACAGACTCATAGATACAGAGAACAAACTGACGGCTACCAGATGGGATGTAGGGGACCTGGGTGAAAAAGGTAAAGGGATTAAGATGTATAAATTGGTAGTCACAAAATAGTCACAGGGATGCACAGTATACGGAATACAGTCAATAATATTGTAGTAATTATGTATAGTGCCAGGTGGGTACCAGAGTTATCAGATTAATCACTTCATAAATTATATAAATGTCTCACCACTACATTCACTGTACACCTGAAACTAAAATAAACCAATATTGAATGCAAACTACAATTGAAAAATTAAATTAAGAAAATTAAGGGAAACAATGGAAATGTAAAAAAGTTCATTTAATTGACAAACTGGAAGAACCCACATGTATGGAAAAAATAAATCTTTAAAAATAAATCAATGCCTTCATAACAAACAATACCGAGGGGTAGAAATAATGTATTGGAATAAGCTGAACCATTAAAGCTCCTTCACATAGACATACTGTTGCTTTCCATGCAAAATCTAATCATGATTGTAGCTCTTTATCTTGGAGATAAATAAATGTTAAAATAAGTACTTAAAAGGAAGCTGATAAATATTTTAATTGCATTAGGAGAGATTCCACTGAATTCCAGAATTTTTAATCATATTTCTAAATAAATCAGCCAGTGAATACTAAATATTACTGTTTTGTATTGACATTTATCAATTATTATGTGGGAAATATTGTGCATAATCTAAATTTGTAAGAACTTCAATTCTTTCTTTTTTTAACTTTTATTAAATTTATTGGGTTGACATTGGTTAATACAATTATATAGGTTTCAAATATACATTTCTATAATACATCGTCTATCTATTGCATTGTAGATGCACTTCCCAGAGTCGGTTCCTCTTCCATCACCATATGTTTGACCCCCTTTACCCTCTTGTACCACACCCTCCCCTTTACCCTCTGGTAACCACTAAACTGTTGTCTCGGTGTATGAGTTTTTGTCGGTTTGTTTGTCTTGTTTGCTTGTTGCTTTCAGTCTTATATCCCACATATGAATTGAAATCATATGATTCTCGACCTTTTTTTGTTTGACTTAATTCGCTTAGCATGATAATCTGACGATCCGTCCATGTTGTGAATGGCAATATTTTCTACTTTCTTATGGCTGAGTAATGATCCATTGCATATATGTACCCCATCTTCTTTATCCAATCATCAATCGAAGGACACTTTGGTTGATTCCATGTCTTGGCCACCATAAATAATGCTGCAATGAGCATTGGGGTACATATATCTTTACTAATAAATGTTTTCATATTTTTGGGCTAGATACCCAGAAGAGGGATTGCTAGGCCATATGGTAATTCTATTTTCAATTTTTTGAAGAACCTCCATACTGTTTTCCATCGTGACTGTCCCAACTTAATTTCCCACCAGCAGTATATGAGGGTTCCTTTTTCTTCAAAACCTCTCCATCACTTGTTATGACTTGTCTTGTTTATCATAGCCATTCTAACAGGTGTGAGGTGGTATCTCAAAGTGGTTTTGATTTGCATCTCCCTAATAGCTAGTATAATTGAGTATTTTTTTTCAGATATCTTTTGGCCATTTAAATGTCTTCTTGGGAAAAGTGTCTGTCCAGGTCCTCTGACCATTTTTTCAATTGGATTATTTTTTCATTTGTTTGTTTATTTGTTTTTGTTGTGTTATATATATTCTTTATGTATTTTGGATATTAGCCCATTATTGGAGGTGTTGTTCACAAATATCTTCTCCCATTTGATTGGTTGGCTCTTTGTTTTGTTGATGGTTTCTTTTGCTGTGCAGCATTTTAGTTTGATCTTGATGAAATTGTCAAGCTACAAGAAATTTTGCATGATTGGCAATGAATTTGCAGATTAGCGGAGCTCTCTAGCATATCACATCTTTTTGTAATACTACAATGATTGTATCTCACAAGGAACCCTGTTTCTGGCCATCACAACTAAACACTGGAATCTTCTTAGTGAATGTAGAAAACCACCACCCTTGTCTTAAATAGAATAAAATGTAGTCAAATAGTCCTGTGATTCTGATTTTTAAAAAAGTTCTGTTGTTCTCAGAAGAAGCTTATCTCTTTAATTGTTGTAAATTTAAATGGTTCTATTTCATTATTTTCAATTGAATAATATGGTTTGTTTTAATTAAGTGTAGTTTAAAAGATTGACTTAAGGATTAAGTTTAGTGTCAAGTAAAAAGTAAGTAAGTAAATAAGTAAGTAAATAAGTAAGTAAATAAATAAATAAATAAATAAATAAATAAATAAATAAGGTACCTGTGGTTAGAGGAAAATAAAATGTTATCTCTCCCTGATAATAGGAGTCTACAGGTAGAAGATGTAGGACTATAAAGGAATTATCTTGCCTGTGCTTTTGATGATTTTCTGAATATGACGAGATTAGGGAAAAGAGAGGGGAAAGAGCTAAAATGGCTTATCTTGGGCAGATGGTTGGCATAATTATTATTAAGTGAAAGAATAAAGAAATAATGGGTTGACATTGGATATGATGTGGGGAAGTTATAGATGTAAATATTATAAAATTTTTATTTGGATCTTAGAAGAATATTTTTGTGTGAAATACCATATTTGAGAGTCATCTATTTACTAGTGGTAGTTTTGTTCACTTTATTTTGCTTTTCAGATGATTGATACAATTTTGTCTTTCATTGTGTATGTGGGTAGTCACTATAAATTTATGATAGAAAAATAAATGGCAAAAAAATCTTGATAGAACACCATAAAAATGACCAAGATAATTTTATCCTGGATTATCTATCATGCAATTTGTACATGGTAGTGCATATAATAATCCTTTTATTAAGAGTGGGGTAGGCCAGGGAAAAACGTGTTCAATATTGGCAATTAGAATGTTAGGAAATTAGATATATCTACAGAATGTCTCAGTCAGAAAAGGAAGCATGGGTTCATAGGGAAAACAGGAATGGAGATCTAGACATTATCACAATTCACATGCATATTAAGCTATGGAAATAGACAGTTTTATGCAAAAAAGGAGTTAGAGCAAGAAGCTAAAAACACAAGGAGAGTGTCATTTAAGTAAAACACACAATAATTAATGAGAAGAGCAGTAACCTTCTGGTCAGTGTGATAGCACAAGGAGTCTGGTGTCATGGTAACCAAATTAGGAGTTTATAAAAGAAGTAGGGAAATAGTATTGACAAACCTGAACCAGAGACCTGATGTGTTGTGACAGAGAGGCTTGGAAAGGGAGAGGCAGGTGCTTCCCTCTGGGCCTTGCGATGTTCTGAAGTACTGGTTTATGGTGACTTTCCTGAGAATTCAAATGGGAACAAAGGAAAGATCAGGCAAAGGAAAGGAAAATGAGGAAGAGTGGATTTTGTGTATCTTTGCAGTCTTTGCTCAGTGCTCTCATGTGTTCCCTTCTATGAAATCCAGCTGCTCTCCACAAGGAGACATGTGCTAAATTCTGTACCTGCCCATGCAGTATTCAGATCTGCAAAGATTATCTTTCCAAGGTGCTGAGACATGAATCTTCCATTCTTTGATCAACTTGCTATCACCAGTGAACTTAAAAAAAAAAAAAAAAAAAGAGAGCCTCACCCATTTTTCTTTTTCACAGGAGAAAGATTGGGAGTGGTTTTTTTTTTTTTTTTTTTTTTTTTTTTTTTTTTTTTTTTTTTTTTTAATTGGGGAAGGGGAACAGGCCTTTATTGGGGAACTGTGTGTACTTCCAGGATTTTTTCCAAGTCAAGTTGTTGTCCTCTCAATCTTAGTTGTACAAGGTGCCATTCAGCCTCAAATTGTTGTCCTTTCAGTCTTAGTTGTGGAGGGCGCAGCTCAGCTCCAGGTCCAGTTGCCATTGCTAGTTGCAGGGGGCGCAGCCCACCATCCCTTGCAGGACTCGAGGAATTGAATTGGCAACATTGTCATTGAGGGCCCACTGGCCCATGTGGGAATCCAACCTGCAGCCTTCGGAGTTAGGAGCACAGAGTTCCAACCACCTGAGCCACTGGGCCACCGGGGAGTGCTTTTCTTTTATGAGGTGTGAAGAAAAAACAAACAAACAAACAAACAAAAAAACATTTTATTAAGTACACAATTGTTCAACAGTTTCAGTAGAATGAGGATTTGAAAAGTAGTAATCGGATGAGAAGTTCACCGATTTCCTAACTGGAAGGAGATTTTGCACATGATTTGGAAAGAAACTAGATTACAGTGCTTTGGGGAATAACATTCTGTTATTGAAAATTATTCAGTAAATGGGGAATTTGGGAAGAAGTTGTGTACCTAGGGAAGGAAAAATTAGTTCATTCACTTAACGAGTAAAATTGAGAACCATTATTTAATAATGAAGATAATGAATTAAGATAATAAGTGGAGGGAAATGAAAGATTAGACTGGGAGAGACTCTAAATTTAGGCATGAGAAGGGAACACTACTGGAGAGCAATCAGTATTTTCTGTGAAGTAACAAATAAATTTTCCCTAATATACTAAAGAAGAGAGAGTAAGCAGCTGTAGGGAATTTTTGCACTCTGAATTCTTAATTTCTTCTTTGACCCCTAACTATACCCTCCATGTTTTGCAGAATACACATAGTTAGACATATGGATGGCTGACCACTGCGTGTTACTCATCTGTTTCTCCTTGCTAATATATAAGTTTGTGATATTAAACACACAGCCCCAAAGGCCCATAATCCTGATACTTAGCTCATTCTTTTCTCTTTCTTTAAACGTTACACAATAGAAAAAATGTTGTTGTTGCTTTTCTGCAAATATGTAGAACATTAAAGAAATACACTAGATTTATCCAGAGTCCAATGAATAAAATATTATTCCACTTTGTATATCAACTTGTTTTACTTTTGGAAGGATATGATTAACTTTCTGCTTTGAGCCCTGTTTCTATTTAACAATAGTCTCTGTTAGTGCCCAGAGCTGCTTTAACAAAGTAACACAAACTGGGTGGCATAACACAATATACATGTATTACCTCATGTTTGTGAAGGCTAGAAGCCCAGGACCAAGGTGTCAGAGAGCCATGCTTCCTCCTAAACCTTCAGGTGAGCCTCCTGCCCTGCTTCTTCCAGGTTCTCATAGCCTTCAGCAGCCCTGGCTTGTGGCAGCCTAGCTCCAGTCTCTGCTTCCATCCTCACATGGCAGTCTTCCCTCTCCGCATGTACGTCTCTACCTCTTTACATGGCCTTCTTCTCCCTGTGTTTTAGTTTTTCCTTTTTATAAGGACACATGTCATATTTCCAGACTCTAATTCAGTATGACCTCATCTTCACTTGATTATATCTGCAAAGATCCTACTTCCAAATAAGGTGAAATTCACAGATACTGGGGGTTAGAACTTAACCTTTTTGGATACACAATTGAACCCATGACAATTTTCCATCACACACACACACAAAAAAAAGCCGAGATTCACAATTTTGTAATATATATCCCTCCCTCCTATTTGTGAAACATCCCTAAAATGTCCTTTGCAGTGAGGTACAGCTAGGTGATTGAGCACTAGTCAATGAAATGATAGTCAAAGGGCTGGAATACCCATCTCAAAGCTGTCTGTGGAGGCCACACTTTGAATATGTGGTTTCCACACAGTGGAATATGCTTGGGTCGCTGAATCACATGTAGGCCATATCTTCCACAAATTTCAGCACTGGGATTTGCACATGTAAGAGATAAACTTGTACTTTTCACCAAGGAAATGCTGATAGACTACTTTGACTCACATGCACGTATATATTAAAAGGTTTTACTATCAGATATTCATTATTCAATTCCTTAACACAATACCTAAAATAAGTGGCAAAAAAAAATAGAACCCTCTCAAGCCTACAATTTAGGGTTCATGTGATATTCACAAAGCTAACTTTCTCTCAAGATTGAGTATATATTTTCAATCCCTATGAGCAATATTTTTTAAGATGGAAAAAAAAAACAACTTGTGATTAATAATTATCTCCCCAAGTAGTATTTTCAATGCATTATTAAAATGACCTGATTTGTAGGTTCATTAATATAAATGATATTTAAATATCTGGAAAGCAAATGTATTACCAGACATCGTTTCTAGCAATGGTCAGCTATCATTCTCCATCTTCTTTGTTAAAAACATGTCATAGAAACATGTTTAGACTAGAGCATTTGTATTCACACATTTATTCATTTATGCATTCACATGATTTAACATTTTGATGTCTATTATGTTTAACTGTCTGCATGGAGGTAAGTGTAGCACAGTGAAACAAATAGGCAGGTTCCAGCTTGCATTGAGTTTATAGAACATGCGAGAGGCAGGAAATAAAAAAAAAATGATGATACAGGTGTATGATTACACACTGCCAAAGTGTTATGAAAAAAAAAAAAAAACAGAGAGAGATATGAAAGCATAGATATGAGAGCAAGGGAATATGATTTAGCCTGGGCTGATCAGAGTATGTTTCCATGATAAAGTGATATCTTTCACTAAGCTTATAATACTGAGTACGAATTAACTGAACCAAGAGATGAGTGGTTTAAAGTGTTTTATGAAGAGAAAAGAGGTGGTCCATAGGCCCTGGAAAAAAAAAAAAGCAAAGGCAGGATTAATTTCAGAAGTGTAGAGATCTTGTGGGAAAATGTGTGAAATGAGACTGAAGAAACATCAGGAAGACTCAAGAAAAGAACTGGCAGGAAGCTGCAGGTCATGTTAGGGATTTTGTTCTATGTACAAACATACAAAATATCGTATTCGCAATTTGAAAATATAATTCTGCCTCTAATTTGGAGAGGAAACAATTGGTAGAGGGAAATAATTTAGGAGATAACTGTAGCATTTCAAGTAAAATATATTTATAGCTTGGACATGGGCATTGGAAGTAGAAAGGAGTAAATGAATTTGACAAATATTTAGGATGTGTAGCATGTATACACTATGATACTGATATGCAGAAACACTTAACTATTTTCTGTACCACGGATTACCTTTCCTTAGAACACCATTTCTGCTTATGGCATATCTATGCCTATCCATACTCCTATACACGTACTGGGGCGAGAAAGGAATGATATGGATTAAGGATAATACAAAACTTGACAATGGATAATCATTCAGTATACCTCAGTGTCACTTCCAAATTATCTTTGGAGTCGTCAGTCAATTCAATGTTCAACTCCCAATAACTGTTATTTCCCCTCTGTCAGTGTAAATTCTCTTCCTTTCACTGGAGCTCCAGGGCTGTACTCTGAGGTGAAATCTGCCCTATGATTTGAGAAACAGAACTTGCTGTCAGGAACTTTGAAATTATCCCAAATCTATCTAGGTATTTCACCTCCCTGTGCTCTGAGGTTTGGGTTGCAAATAGGAAGCCAGAATGCATATTTCTGTATTCCAAAACATTTTTGTTTCTGGGTCTCGCATTTCCATCTTTCCCCCAACTCGCACCACCCTCAGGATTTCAATAGTCTTTGTGATTTCTTCTAAGAAGCAACCTTCCCTCCATCATATCATGAATTTCCATATCATACACCTTCCCTGAAAAAGGCTTTATCAGAATAAAGTCTGTACTTTATTACTCCAAGTATATTTTATATTCCTCAAACTTTGTTCTTGCTATGTAAATATAAACTTTAGATATTAGAAGGACTTAGCCTATTTCTATTAAACCTAGATTTCAAGATTAACATTTGACCACACACAAACTAAACTCTAATTTGAAAGTCAAAGTTGAGCAAAGAACGATTTCTTCTTGACTAATCTACCCTGCATAATATGTAATGATTCCAAGGTGGGAAAGATAGGAGTCCATCATGGAATTAGATTTGCATGTAATTTTTAAAATGTGAAAAATATTTAGTATCTCAACATTCATATCTGGTTATATTATTTTATTTTTAACAATGCCGTTCTTTTTCTTCACAAGAGGGCATCTGTGTACTGAGGGAAGCTTAGATATTTTCAAGTAGATTGGGGAGAAACATAGTCCAAACTTAAGTGTTAGCTTGTTCAAATATTTCAACATCCATTTTATCATTGAGCATGAGTCAACTAATGTGTGATTGATCCATTATATCTTCCTTTTTGTTTGTATCTAGCAGACATTAATGAACATGAACCTTGCCACTGTATCTAAGTATGTCATTTTGATGTTCTTACCTTGTTCCCAGTTTGACACTGGGAACTATCTTCTTAGCACTTCAACTTTTTATACACATGGTCTTCTAGAAATTTTCTCATTGATGAGTCATTGCAAAGCTACTGTTAAAGCATAGAGAAAATTCAGGGAAAGACATAAGTAGGCACGTAGAAAGTATTTTATCAATCCAAATATATGGATAAAATAATTCTGTTTAGAAGAACATTTTAAATGTACTTTAAACATCCAATAGCCTTAGAACATATTAACTTATTATATAAAATATCACATATAATTATGGATTTTCTCTAGTAAAGAAATTTGAAAAAGTTAGTTCTATCAGTTAAATAAGCTATATTCCATTATCATCTATAAATACATTCAGTAAAGGGATTACTCATCTTGGGTATATATGCATAGAGGAAATAGCTTAGAAAGAAAAACTTGAGTGTATCTAAAAGAGAAACACTGGCAAGTTTTGTTGCTTAGTGAAAGTGCACTGCAAACACATATACACGACACCCAAAGTCACACACACAAAGAGTAAAATTAAAAGTACAAATTTTAACTAACAATTTATACTGCAAATTTTTAATTGTATTAGCAATATATCAATCCTTCAGGTAAAACCTCATGTTGGAAAGCACATTTTAAATAAATAACTATACTAAATGGCAATTATATTGGCACATCCAATATACATATGTACTGATTTATGAAAAAAATATAATCTAAACAGGTTTAAGAGCTGCTTTTTGGAGTCAAATCTATAATTTTGCTCTATATATCTGAGAAACATATATGAACATGAGGGCTTTAGGACTTTGGGAAAGAGTATCTCTATATTAGAGTGAGGAAACAATACTCACAAGAGTGAACTTTTACTTCTTTTACATCATGGAAAACATCATATGCCATCAGTACCACTTGTTGTTTTTGTCATATATATATATATACACACATACACACATGTATATATATACACAAACACATACACACCAGGGGTGCCAAAAAAATGTACACATTTTAAGAGATGTTATCTATGTATTACTTTTCAAAGTTGAATTGAATTATGGTAGCAATATGTAGTATGACGTTCGCTCAAAAAATGGTGTTAATCAAATAAATGCTAACATCATTCATTATATTACAATTTTAATATTTTTTGGCATTTTCTCTCTATATATAGGGAGAAGCATATATATATATACACACACACACACACACACACACATATATATATATATATATATATATATATACAGGGAAGGCATATATATATATACGTGTGTGTGTGTGTGTGTATATTTATATACACACCCACACACATACATTTATATACAGGGAAGGCATATATATATATATATATATATATGCTATTTAAGTTATGAATTTCTATCTGAATCAATAGTTCTTAACCTTTGAAATTTACTACTGAGATTTTGATTTTTTTTAAATATTCAGATTTAATTCAGATTCGATGAGCCCATAAATCTTAATATTACTTTTAAAGTAAGGTGTTTCTCCTCCCTACCACTACCACCCACTCTCTCGTTTTCAGTATAATTTCTTCAGTAGAGTCAAGGGAAGGAAGCAAATGAATCGCATTGTAACAGACAGTTATGGAGCACTAATGTTCAGAGGGAACAATGGGTCCAACCATCATGTAGCTATCCAACTGCTAAAAAGAATCTTGGTGAAATGGATCCCAGCTGTGCTATTCCGATGCCCATTTTCACTTAATGACCATTAGAATAGGCAACAAAGCACTTAGTGTATCTTTGTAATGAAAGGAAAAGCTGTGAGGTAAATCAACATTTAAATGTCTAAGTTTGTAAAACACTATAAACAAAAATGTAATAAAAAGCAATTTCTCTATTACCGTAAATCTTATATAAACAGTTTTCAATACTTGGCCCTAGAATAATTTATGTGGCATTTAGTGAAACATAACTGCATAAAATCAGTTTCTT
The DNA here is from genome assembly GCF_004115265.2 of Rhinolophus ferrumequinum. Classification (NCBI taxonomy): domain Eukaryota; kingdom Metazoa; phylum Chordata; class Mammalia; order Chiroptera; family Rhinolophidae; genus Rhinolophus; species Rhinolophus ferrumequinum. Next base: position 22,261,278 of record NC_046287.1, on the reverse strand, counting down.
AAAGTAGGAAAAGGTATCAGTGATAACTAGCTCACCCACCTACCACACATCCTCCTATATCAAGAAATTTATGTACAATGACATAAACAGGTGACAATTTAGCCTCTACTTGGATAACAAAACCAGAATTCACTACCTAATTTTTAAAAATTCATTATTAGGCAGTATTGATTTTTAATAAGTTCTTGTTATTAATGACTTGACGTGAGTAGTCTTTAAACACCTCTGCAAAAATTTAACTTTCTCTTTGAGGCAAGGCAGAAATTATATTTCTTTTCATATAATAGACCTTTAGATATTTAGTGCAAGTGTGTGTTGGCGGGGGAGGCGCGGAGGGAGGTTACATCAGGACTTTCTCTTTTCATCTGTTTTCTAATGTCAATATTCCCAGTCCCTTTAAAACATTTCCTTTATAAAATGAATGGTTATAGAAGCCATCTCATAAACCCTAAGATTCACCTACTTCTCTATATTATTTTATTTCTAGAATACAAAGCTATTTATTTCACCTATTGCATCCTTTTCAATACTTTTATCCATAATATTTAATAATAAAGGATGGATTAAAGGATATTATTGATATATTACCATCATTGAAAACTTTCATATTAAAAGTTTAGTTTTGATCCCATTTATTAAGGATCAGCTAGCAATACTCTCCCTTAAGTGACAAAGTTAATAGGATCTAGATCTCCTACCTTGAACAATTTCTGTTTCATCAGGTCATGACTATTTTAAGTGTTGATGCATATAAAAAAGATAGAAAGAATTAAATGACATAAAGAAGATAAATTATTAAATTATACAATTTGTATTTATGTTTCTTTTAAATTTCAGTTTTGGATCTTAAACTTGCTCGATTAGATAGATAGATAGATAGATAGATAGATAGATAGATAGATAGATAGATAGACAGATAGATAATAGATAGATTTTATATATATATACATTTAGAGTAACTTAATCTAATTTAAGATTGGAAATAAATGAACAATGTATTGAGTCAATAGATCAGATTGAGCGCTCTATCCACTTTTTATTGTGCCATGAACGAGAGGGAATGTAAGTGTGTAGCATTTCTCTAATGCCATAAAAGAGTAATAGAAAATTATCTATATAGACATAGGTATATAGATATATCTATAATACATGTGTATCTTTGCATTTATGTATACATATCTATTACTGTGCTTACAAAGTATCATGAACAGGAAATAAACTTTGAGAAATGTTTAAATTTAGAAAGGTGATGAGCTTATATGACCAAAGAAAACCAGATCTTTACACTTATGGTTGAAGTGGTGGGGGCACTTCTAGGCGTGTTCAAAGCACAGATTCCAAAGATAAAGGACCAGACAGGTCCTTCAGGTAATCAACCATCAGGATGATTAATTATGAACCTGCACTAATAGCACCAGATGCTTTGCCCCTTATTCTTCCCTTTATACCACTTGTCCTCAGCTAACAAAGGCAGACATAATTGCATCTCCTATCTCTGTGCTCAAAGGTCCCCTCCCACTTGTGGGGCTTGGGAGTAAGAGAGGCAGGGCAAGTATGCCAATTATAAGTAATGCCTAAGAGGAATGTGGAGACTTGAAACTCAAAACACAGGTCACCCTCACAACCTAAAAAGAAGCACATCCCACTCTACCCCACATCAATGAGGGTATCTCTGGAATCAGTATCTGCACCTGACTGACAGAAAGATAAAGAGGGATTCTCAGACCAACCAGACACCACCTGACTTCTGAGCATACAACCAGACATCACAGAACATTTCAGAAAAATCAACAGTGCCTAAAAGACAAAAATCTCAACCACAGAAATCATTATGGAAACAGGATGCCAGAAAAAGAGTAGCAAATAAAAGTAATTAATGTCTAAATCCTTCATAAAATAGGGATCTTAGGAACATAAAATATGGGCATCGATATTTAAAACTTAAAATGTTTAAAACTTTAAAACCAAATCTTATTTGAGAGTCAATTTAAACAAAATAACTGACGAGACATGAGTAGTTTGGAGGAGTTTAAATACTCATTGAATAAATGGTGATATTATGGAATTATTGTTATTTTCTGCTTGATAATGGTATGGTATTCACTTATTTATTTTGTGTTGATATATAATTGACAGATAACATATTAGTTTTAGGTATATAACATAGTGATTTGATATTTGTATATATTGCTCACACAATAAAGCTAGTTATCATCAATCACCATATAGAGTTAAAATTTTTTTTTCTTGTGATGAGAACTTTTAAGGTTTACTTTCTTAGCAGCTTTACAATATGAAATATAGTATTATTAACTATAGTTGCCATGCTGCACATTATATCCCCATCACTTCTTTATTTTATAACTGGAACTTTATATATTTTGACCCCCTTCACCCATTTTTCACCTTACACCCTCAATCCCTGTCTCAGCAACCACCTGTATCTATGAGCTTTTTCTTAGATTCCACATATAAGTGAGATCATATAGTATTTGTATGTCTCTTTCTAACTTATTTTACTGATCATAATGTCCTCAAAGTCCATCCATGTCATTGCAGATGACAAGATTTCATTCATTTTATGGCTGAATAATATTTCATTGTATATTTCAAATGTTCTTTATCCGTAATCCATCAATAGACATTTAGGTGTTTTTATTTCTTGCCTATGGTACATAATGTTGCAAAGAGCGTGAGGGTGCATACATCTTTTTGAGTTAGTGTTTTTCTTTTCTTCCAATAAATACCCAGAAGTGGAATTGCTGGATCATACGACAGTTCTATTTTTTAATATTTTGAGGAACCTCCATAGTGGCTGCATCAATTTACATTCCCACCATCAGGGCACAGGGATCCTTTTTCCCACTTTCTCACCAACACTTGTTATTTTTTGTCTTTTTGACGATAGCCTTTCTAACAGGTCTGAGGTGATATCTCATTGTGGTTTTAATTTGTATTTCCTTGATGATTAGTGATGCTGAAAATCTTTTCATGTACCCATTTGCTATGTATATGTCTTCTTTGGAAAAAAATCTCTTTTTAGATCTCTTGCCCATTTTTAAATTTTTTTTTTGTTGATTGATAATATGGTAAAAGGAAGGTATTAAGAGGTTAATCCCTTATCAAATATATAGCTTATATGATTTATAAATATTCTCTCCCATTCAGTAGGTTGCTTTTTTTATTTTTTGTTGATGATTTTCTTTGCTGTGTAGAAACTTTTTTCATTTGATATATTCCCATTTGCTTAGTTTTGCTTTTGGTGTCAGATCCAAAAATTATAACGAAGACTGATGTCAAGAGGCTTACCACCTGAGTTTTCTTTTGAGAGTTTTATGGTTGCAAGTGTATTCACTTCTTAAATAAAAGAGTTTTATTCTTTATATATACATTAATATATATTTATACATGAAATAATATAATATCTTAGATTTGGTTCAAAATAGTCACCTACAGGAGAGTAGGTGAATGATATGAATTAAAGTAGAAATGAAAAAGATCCATGAATTAATAATGAAGTTCAGGTGATAGGTTCGTGAGACCTTATTATACTCCTCTCTCTGTTTTTGCATACGCTTTAAATTGACAGAGATGAGGATAAAATAATAAGAAACAATTTAATGAGTTAGAAAAACAGTTTGAGAAAATTAGAGTAATTTGGCAGGTTGTGCCCTAAAAGTTTAGCTGTGAATAAAAATATCCATAATTTACAACTTTGTCTAATTAATGTTGTAACAGGAGGGAATGAAATATATGTGAAAAAATACAATGCAGAACTGAAGAAATATCTCATATCCTTAAAACATGCCACTTATGTTAAAGAAGAATTAATACAACAACAACAAAAAGTCTAAGTAGGTACATTATGAAAGAATTTTACATCACAGTGAGTAAATAAAAAATTTTAAAAAGTATTGTAAAGAAATGAACTAGATTACTATGTAGCTATGCAAGCAAAACATATGTATGTATAAATATATGAATTTGATTTATCATCAACCACATTGCATGCTAAAGGCAAACCTAAGGAGTCTTTGTTTTAATTCTAAGCCACCATTAGTATAGAAAGGTAGATGACAGCTACGTATTTTCAGCCCACTAACAGTAAAAAAAAAAAAAAAAAAAAAAAGACTAAAGGCTTGGGGAGAGGCAGATTCTAGAGAAAAACCAGACTGAATGTTGCTGAGATTTTCTGTCACTAGGGATAACAATTAATTGAGCCATCCATTTAATTATTGTTCTACCCCGTTTATTGTCGCTTTTACCTGCCAAACACATGCCTCAGAGTCCTTTCACTTGCTTTCCTTCTGCCTGATGACGATTGCCCTGGTAACTGCAACACTCCCTTCCACCTTCCCACCTCTTTATTCAGGCCTCTTCACAAATGTACCTTCATCAGAGAGACTTTCTCTAACCGTATTATCTAAAATAATTGTACCAGCATTCTCTGGTTCTTCACTTACTTCACTTTACTACATAACAATAAATCCCATGACATTATTTACTTGTTTGTTTTTTTCCACTAGGATGTAAGTTTCACTAAGTATCTAGAACAGAGTTTAACACTGGTACAAAACGGAGAGTTATTAATTATTTAATGTCTTGAAAAGGAAAGAGCTGAGACCTCCCTCCAACACTTCTTTGGGAAAAGATTCTTACTTCCTAATGTGCAAAAGCACAAAATTATCCAGGAAAAATACGTTATTTATGTCTTCTTTAAATGCTAAGGAAATAATATGAACAAAAATGACATGAAATCCAATAACAAATGCTTTTCACTGGATTTAACATTGTTTCTAAATATATTTTATACAAACTAAATTTAAAAAAATAATTTGATTCTGTTTGTATTTCATCAAAGAAAATCTTATTTGATAAAAAAGCCTATCTCTTGTCTTAACATACTCAGATGACACTTCAGCAATTCGACTGCAAATTACAAATAACCAAAAGTATAGATCCTTTATATATTGTGATCTTAAGTAAATAAAGTGGCGTTAACCTCAGGCACTGAGTTAAATATTTATTATGAAAAGGATTTTCTATGTGCAAATAACTATTTTCTTCCTATGCTTCTCTTTTTGACATGTACTCTTCATTACTTAGTGATGAATTCTTATTAGTTTAACATAATATATTTGGAATCTTTTCCATTACCCAAAGGATTGCCATTTGCTTACTGTTGACATACAAGAAATGTTACCTATTAGTGGCATCTTCAGATCTCCCCTAGTGGCGTGAGACTTCAGCATCCAGCCACTGTCTTCCCAGAGTGATCCTTTGTGCCCAGGTCATGCAAAGGGAATATAGGGATGCTTCAATATTAAAAGTTAGTAATCTTTTTAAGAGTAAATGAAATTAAAGATATTCTTCATGATCACGCTTAAGACTCACTCCAATAACTGATCAACGAACAAAGATTGGATAACATAGATCTTGTCACACTTCATCATTAATGGATCCATGTAACAATCTGAAATTTCTATCAAAGATCTTGTTGTTGAAGGACGTGATTATTCTTTAAAGCCAACTTCAAAAAGTCCAGTTGTTCCTTATAATTTCTGGGCATTGATGCATTGTTTTAATATTTAAACAGCAGTGATATTTTCTGTTTATAATGTTTGATTTTCATAATTTGCTTAATTTAGAGTCCTATCATTTGCATGTTAAATTGTAGTGTATTTATCATAAATTATTTCAATTTAGATACAGGATTGTAGAAAGACAGGATTGTTATTTGTTAAATACCTTCTATATGCTGGGCCCTATGATAAAAGGTGTAATTGAATTTATTTTCCCCAAACCCTTTGGAAGTATTATAACTTCTGTTTTACAGATTAGGAAACAAGCTCTCTGACAGATTTTGCAGTTATTTCAAGTTCACACAGTTAATAAGTGCCAAACTGAAATTCGAATACAGGTCCTGTTGCCCCAAGCATAAGCTCCATCTGTATCATTTTAAGATTTTGGGAGATTTTGATAATGCTCTTCTCATTTATTCAAGATTGAAGACCCACCAATAGATCTCTTCTCTGAGGCCTTTCCTCGCTCCCTTTATGATTTCAGTTTTTTCTTTCTGGGTTTTCTCCAATTCTATTACCTTTTCTATATACTGTTTTGAAAGAATCTCAAATCATAGATACTACATTTTTATTAAAATATACAAATATTTTGTTTCTCATTCATTATATACATTAGAGGATATATCATTTTTGACTAACTGAGTTTGAATTTCTTTGTGAATTTTTTTTCTCTGACCTAATATTGGTGTAGATCCCTGTTGAAGAAAGACGATAGATAATAGATGACAAATGCTTTATTCAGTTAAGTTTCAAGAATTTATGGGTATTTACAATCATATTTTGTTTAACACTGTATAACTCTCAAGTTAAATCATAGAATAAAATCGACTACTAATACATTAGTGTTAGAAAAATTGTAAACTTTGTATTCAGGAATTTTAAATTACAGATTTAAATACTAGATGAGCAGAAGATAATAAATTGAGTAAATCTTCAGGGTAATCAGAGCTAGACTGGTGGAAGACTAAAATTTTAGAAGTTAACCAGATACAATATCTGGGATATATGTCAATTGACTTCCTACATTGATAACATAGGCTTAAAATCTACAATTTTACTTAGCATATGGTATTGTTGTTTATGAATATTTTATCCCAGTGTTTGCAGGAAGGGATTGATATGGTATGATACTTTCAGGAGATCTAGATCTTACTTCTGAAAAAGCTAGAGACAAATAAAAAATGTGTTTAGGTTACATCTGGCTTTAGCTTTAGTTTAATAATCTAGAAAAAGATATTAATTACTTCCCCTGTCTTTCAAAATTACTTCTTCCCACAGTATCCTTTCAATTCATTCATTACGCCAAGTTCTTTCCTGACCCAAGATATTTGCACATAACATTTTTCTTCTTACATTTCACTGGTTTGCTCTGCATGTCCTCCAATGTCCAATGCTCTGTGCTACCTAAGTGGCTTTCACCTGCCATTCTCTCTCTGGTTTGCTCTTTCTCCTGCCCATAAATTGATTGCTTTCTTTTATTTTTTTTTTCATTTCATCTCTTTCTTCTCTATTTCATCTCTATCTTTGTATCCATTGTGCATATACATATACATATGCATGTACATCTTCTGTCTTTCAGGTAGGCTGTAATATCAACTTTATAGGAAGTCCTTCTCTAAGAATTCTGTATAAAGTAGAAAACTGTCTGTGCAATGCCATTTGCTATCTCATCATGATGAGCACTTCATAGCACTTATGAAAATGTTTAGGTTTCTTTTGGTTTGTTTAGTTTTGTATAGCTTTTGTCCTCAAAGAAGGTGTAAACCCTGCATGGACAATGCCCCCTACACAGTGTACATTACAGGCACATAACAAGTGCTCAGTTAGAGGTTGTATGTACCAATGTACCCTCTAAAATCATAACAATTTAAAACTTATAATGCCATGAATTCAATATCTCCTGTAAATGGAATCCCATTTAAAGTTTTCAAATAATTTTTAATATCTAATAAATGTTATTTACCATATAACCTGACCTGCTCTCTGTCAAAAACCATAAATATCAAAAAAATTTGGTTTCACTTTAATGTCATTGACTATATTGTTTTCTGTGATATGAATCCCTTTCAAACTCCATGTATATTCATGAATATATATATATGTATATACATAATATATTATGTATATATGTATAATATATGCACACACACACACAATATGTATTTGAATAGGAAATGATCAATCGACACTGCAATAACTATGTGGTTCTATGGATTTAAAGGTTAACACCCGAAACAAAGTAAAACAGGCTTTAAAATGTGTTAGTGAAGCACAAGCCTATGTGAAGAAAGGAGATGACTTTAGGAGTTATGTTGCATATGAAAATTACAATTTTACAAATTTCTATTAATCAGAGAAAGAGACTCAGGCATGGAAGACTAGAAATCGAGAGGACTGTATAGTTGCCACGTTGGCCTCTTATGCTTCATTTTTACATGTTCGGTAAACAGGCATGTGAAATGATTGTGAAAAAAAGTAGCTGAAAAACTGGATGTACCGTATGAGAATTAGAAAAATATTTAAAAAAGCTTATGTTGTGGGTTAGTCAGAATTTAAACTTTCTTTGTGTGTGTGTTTCCTACCAAAATAAGTCCCTATGTACTTCACTGCATAGGGCTGAATACACAGCCAATTCTCAATACTACTTAATTGATTTATTGAGATATCCTGTGGTTTCAATTAGCTCTGCACACCTAGACATTTTTGTGAGTGTCAAAAATCCATAGTCTGGGTTTTCAGTGTTATATAGAGGTATAGATTTGTAGTAGTAGATCAGAAATAATAAATGAAACTTCTGATAAGCTTGTTTTATTGGATTAAGTGTCAATCTTAGATTTCCAGACAGGAATCTAAAAAGTAAGAGAAAATTTGAAGTCTATTCTGTGATGTAAATCGTTCTATTAGTCTATTATATTCATATAAATAACAGTATATGAAGAAATATTCATTTATTGGAAATTTGTTTTTTAAAAGTAAATTAAGATTTTTAAAGTTTTTGATAAAAGATAGCTAGCATTTCTATGTAAAACCAGGAGTTTGACTAGCACACATACTTTCTTCATTTCAGTGAATTTTTATTACAAATAAAACACAATGATGATACAAACATCATATCTGGTGTTTAATATATATAAATTCCATGTACCTAGTTCAATAAATATTACCAAGAAGAAGAACTGACTCTGGGTGGTGATCACACAATATAATATATATATATACATACAGGCAACATGGCCTCTAATTCCTTTAAAACAAATTATTGTTTTCTCACACTGTCAAGAATTTACTTACTGCATCAGGATTTATCTTAATTTCTCATTGTCTAATGTCAATAACAGTTTTCTGTGATCTCTATATTATTTTATTTGTTCATTAACTTCTTAGTATCTGTCCCTCTCACTAGAGTAAAATTAACAAGTAATTTGCGAACTGAAGCAAGTGTTTTAATACATTTCTCCTACCCGAAATAATTTAAGAATATATCTTATATACAGACATTTATGAATATGGTCTAATCCCACAATAAAATTATGTAAAAGATTGATTTTCAATTTTTGTCAATCACTTGCAAAATGCCCAGCTCATCAGAAAAACAATGCTGTGAGTCATTGGGAATTATATGTCATGAATACTCAACTGTACAGTTAAGTTGCATTTAAAAAAAAATGCTTGTGAGAGTTGCAAGACCAACTCTTGAAATTTTTACTTTCAAAATAATGTTCATACCACGATGAAAGTCAATAAATATACAAATAATCTCCAAATAAATATAAATAGCCACAATTACTTAAGCACTAACAAAGTGCTGGTTGGTGAGCACATTTCATTTTATTTGATTCACACAAAAATTGAATGAAGTATGTCTTCCTTATTAACTTCCATTTTGCAGAAGAGGAAGCTGAAATTCAAAGAAATTAAGATCATTTCTCAAAGCCATCCAGATAGTAACTAGCAGAGGACTATGGTTTAATTTTAAAGCCTGTGAAGTTTCTAGTCTGCAATGTTGCTTCCCAATCAATATGCAAATAGAAGAAATAGTGCATATAATACTTTGCATGTGTTATAATTTAAATATCCTTATACAAATCACATATGCAAATATTTTATACACCTGCAATAAATTTCTAGCTAGATATCTTATTTTCTTAACCAATAACATACTTTCTGTTTCTATAGCATACTGCACATGACTATGTGACAGTATGAATATTATTATTTTTCTTATTAATATTGCTATGTTAATATAAATGAGTGTAGTATTTAGTGTTTCAGAATTGTTGGTTTACAATTCTATCTACTTACTGGGCCATGCGCATTCATATTTTTGTCATCATTCCCTGCCACTATGCTTGGAAATTTGATAGTGCTCAATAAACATTTATCAAATGAATGAAATATATGATGACAAAGTTGCCTTTTAAATTTCAATTAAGTTTCCTTTCAGTTCAGAATCCAAATCATCAATGCTTCAGAAATCATTCCCCAAAAGGATATGGTGCAAAATTCCACATATGTCAGTATTATGCCCTTGAATCAAACTTAATTACATACATAATAACATATGCATAGTAACATTAGGTAACATGTAATTAGAGATTCAAAAAATAAGAAAGAGTATCCATTCACTCAAAAATAACCCATATTTTATCCTGCCAACGTGCCTATAATTTTCTAAAATAGATTCACCCTCAGATTACAATAGTTGTTTATTAAAAAAAAAAAACAGTAGACGCTCTTCAGATACATACACTGATACAAAAGCCCAATTTATATAAAAAAATAAAAGATTGTCTTTATTCAAACTGGGTGCACAGCCCAAGCTGTGATTGATTGATTGATTGCATTGTTTCTAACATTTTTAGCATCCTCTAAAGAGTGATAAAGAACTTGGAGTATCCCTCTGGCAAATTTAAAAGAAAACATGGGGGAAAAACATAGTTTTTTTGTTTGTTTGTTTTAATGTTGATAAAATATAAATCACATTAAATGATAGTAATAGCCCTTTAATACCTGAGCATGAGTTAAATGATGTGAGCATCCTACATCAGTGAACAAGTTCAGAAAATTAAAAATAAATAAATAAATAAATAAATAAATAAATAAATAAATAAATAAATAATAAAAAAGGAACAGTTTATCTTTGGGCGACAAAATACGGACAGAACTTCCTAAAACATTGTCTAGAAAAAGAAATAAAAAGGACTGTGAGCTTTGAGAAAAATCTATTCCCTAGGAATTCTAGGTCTTCCCAGGAAATGCCACAACTTCTGACGCAAGTTTATATAATTTCTTCCCATCATCTCTTAATGGCTTTATTACTATAGTCTCCCATTTACTTAACCCTATCTTGCTTTCTTCTGTTTATTTGTAACATGGCTGCCAAAGTGTTCTTAGAAAATATGTCAGATGCCCTCTCACCAGTGTTTTTCAATGACTTCCCATCTCATTCAGAATGAAAACTAGCCTTCCTGCACTGGCTCATAAGATCCTAGGAGCGATTTGGTGCCTGCTGCCTCCCTGAGGTCACCTCCAGCTCTGTTCCCTTTTGCTGCTTCAGCTCCAGGTGGTCTGACCCCTTAAATATTCCAAACATTTTATCATGTCTCGGGTCCTTTGCTATTCTATTCCATTTGCCTGGGGCACTATCCCAAATACATAAATAGCATGTGCTTTCCTTTCCTTCTGGACACTGCTGCACCATATCAATGCAGCCTGGTCATTCTGACTACTTAAATTTCAACTGTCTTCTCTCTAAAGCTCCCTGTCTTCCTTCCTTGATTTATTTATCTCTACAGATGTCCTCATCAACTGATATACTTATTTATTTCTTGAATTTTAATGTCTATCCTTCATCTCAAAAATGTAAGCTCAAGGAGGACATGGATTTTGGTTTAACCTTTTTTTTGTTTTGTTTTCTTTTTTTGCCATATCTCCATCACTTTGAACAGGGCCTGGCACATAATAACTGCTTAATTAAAAAATGTGTTTGAATAAACTAAGGGATGAATGGATTCATTTTTAATCTAACTGAAGATTATGAATGTAAATGTGAAGATATTTAAAATAAATGTTTAACAATTACAATGAAATGTCTGTCTAAATATATTGCCAATGCATCACCTCTTTCTTAAAATGTGTATGTAGAATATATACTACATGATCAAGAATTTTTCTTGAGTGTTTTAGTGTCCATTAGTAATATAAATGAGAGTACTAAAATATTCCAGAAACCACTTTTTTTATAATTCTATTTGCTCTTACACTAAATAACTCTGGAGACAACATTATATTGTATAGTTCTTTAAATATGTTTTTTTTCTGTTCTTCTTTCACTATAAAGTGCCTTTCCTTCCAACTCCCCAAATTGGTCATTATTAATAATTGAGAAAGTGTTTATTGATTTCCCATGCCATGAGAGGCACTGCGTTTCCAGTATTAAATATTCTCTTTCCTCTAGAACCATCCTAGCCTAGTAAGATAATCTCCATTTTTTCCAGAAATTACTGACCCAAAGAAAGGAACACTACTTTTATTTTCAAGTAGACACACACACACACACACACACATGCACGGTATTAGAAAGCTCATTTCTGAGAAGGCTAAAAAAGTTTTTCTTTTATTAAAGAAGAGCAAATCTATAGATAATTACCAACCTTCAAACTCTGAATCACACAATTTATGAAAGATATTGGGAGCCCCAACCCCTAACGAGTTTATTTTTGTAAGAAATCTATTCCCGTACATGATAGGAGGAAAACATAAACTATGGAAGAGTGTCTAAAATAGATAATAGAAAAATAATATCTGTGGCAATTAGAGTTTTAAATTTATTTTCTTACGTTAAGTGTCTTTTATAATGCATACCTAATGAGATTTTTATAAGGATTAAATGAAATGGTTGTCTGGCATGTAGTGAGATGCCACAAAATTATAGTTCTCACCTTAGTTTCCCAGATCATTTTTTAAGAAGAAAGCAATGATAATATTGAAAAATTCTGTATCTGTACATCTATGTCTAACTATTAGAGGAACTATTTCATAGTTAATATAGTACGGATAAATTAAAAGAATCGAATATAACCTGCAAATTCATCTTTTGTTTTTGAACTGTCATCTTCATTTATAATTTTGTCTTAGAGGTATACACTAAGACTTAACTAGACTCCAATCTCAGGAATTCTATGTGGTGTGATGATCTTCAGATTTCTCTATACTAGTTTTTTTTTTTTTCAGACTTGACAGTATGCCTGTATTCAGTACATGTCATGTTTCCCCTGCTCTCTAAAAGAGTGAGAATTTTCATCTTTAATGATGGCTGACAACTGGAATAGCACAGGAAGAGAGCGGTCACTGTAGTTGCAGGAGACAGGATCTAGCTCAAAGGGTCCATTGGTTAGCTGCCCACAACACTGTCAATAATGTTCTTTTAGACTGGGGACCAAAAGACATTTGACTGGTGGTGTCATGAAAATATACTCAAAACCTTGAGTTGTGCTATTCAAATTAGAAATTAGAAACTTATTTACTTAAGTAAAAATGTTCAGGAGGAATTTGACTTCTCAGACTAAACTCACTGAAGCTCTTTGAATAAAAAGTACAGCACTGTTTCTCAAACAGAGTAGAGTAAGTCCTCACTTAACATCATCGATAAGTTCTTGGAAATTGACTATAAGCAACATGACTTATAAAGAAACCAATGTTACCATAGACTGATGGATATAAAGAAGAGTTAAGATCCTATGGCACATTTCTGGCCACAAAAACATCACCGAACTTCTAAATAAAGACCCAAAACACTACTAATATTAAATATTGAAATAAATGTGAGCTACACATAAATTTAAGACAGATGAATAAAACCAAGTAAGATAATTATTTTCCTACCCACGTACTCCAGTTCAGTGTGGTAGCTGGAAGGATCCTATCCTGGCAGTTTAGGGCACAAGGAGGGACCCATCCTGGACAGGCTACCCTTCAATCTCAGGGAGCACTCAAACACACCCCCACGATCACTCAGAGTGATATCACTTAGACACGTCACTTCTCTGATGTGCACATTTTTGGGGATGTGGGAGGAAACTGGAGTACCCAGAAAAAACCTGGGGAGAATGTGTAAACTCCACACAGACAGTGACTCCGGTTAGAAATTAATTTTTTTTCTCATCAACATTGTAACAAAATGAAGTTGAACAAAGTGATATATTCAAAGACCTCTTGTATGTAGCAAATATTGTTCGCAACTTTTATAAGTTCATGTATTACTCACACACCAACTTCTGGAAAAAGGATCATTTATAAACTATGTAATTTTTCTTATATCCCTAATGAGAATTGCATTATGGCAAATGGGATCTCAACATCTTAAGTCATGCTTCTTTTTACCCTAGACTTTTAAAAAATCTTGTATTTATTATACGTGAGGTCACTTAACATTAGTGTTACACGATATTATGTGTTATTCACTTTTGGAAAGAAAATGTCATTACAAAATTTAATTTCACATCCACAATTCTGTGCACTTATTTTAAATGGCATCCACTCATTTTAAATGATATTTTTCAGTAATGCACATAGATATATTTCATTAAAATAAAACAAAGAAACAAAAACAAGCAAAAATACAGGAGCCATCCTAAGACATGAATTTTCAGATTGGATCATAATTAGCCATTCAAATATTTTAGTTGAGTAGTATTATGTAGGGGCGACTTTTAGACATTGTAAAAGGACTGTCAAAAAAATTCAAGAGAATCAGAATTCACTTTTCTTGGATAACCATGTATCTAATTGACTGTGTTTAGAAAATGATTACTAAGAGAAAAGATTTCATCTAAGAAAATGTGAATCCTGATTAATCTTGTTGCTAAAATGTGTCAAAAAACTATGTCAATAATCTGAACACTCCTATGAAAGACCCCGATTTACTGAAATGACAGTTCAATTTAATTAAACAATAGGATTAGTATAATGAAATAGATTTTGTCTTTAAAACAAAGTGTGATGTGAATAAGATTCTTAAAAAGTGATTTTTATTATGTCAATGTCCTCTTCCCTATAAATTTGATTATCTTAAATCTTAATTTAATTGATTCACAAGTCAATTATCAATTATGACTGGTTAAACAATCATTCTTTCTTAGATCTTCCAGCCAATTCTTCCAGCCAGAATTAAGGAACTTAATTCTTTCATATTTGCTACTTCTTGGCATTAGACCTAGTATGTACTAAGTGCTCAGTTAAAGTTATTTTATTTTGAATACTGGGTAAATAAATTAATGAATGCCGTATTTCACAAAGCGTATTTTTTCAAGGAGATTTTCTAAAATGTTAAGCTGTACCTTAGTAAATTACTTCTCTTCTTTCCTTCCTTCCTTCCTTTCTTCTTTCTTTCCTTTCCCTTCCCTTTCTTCCTTTCCTTTCTTCCTTCCTTCCTTTCTTTCTTTTTTCCTTTCTTTTTTCCTTTCTTTCTTTCTCTTTCTTTCTTCTTTTTTTTCTTTTTCCTTTCTTCCTTCCTTTCTTTCTTCCTTCTTCTGTCCTTCCTTTATTGTTACATTTCTTTTTTCCTTCTCTCCTTCCTTCCCAATTATAGTATAGTAACAATAAACTTAAAAATATATAATGTCTTCTTCTTCAATCATTTCACTTAAACATAATTTTAGGCATACTTTATTTTCTAAATCCTATATATTTTATTTGTTAATTTAGATGAATTGTATTTAAATATCTTCCCCAGTAATAGTGAATATTGTATATAGATTGAAAAATATAGAAAAGTAGCTATTTTAAATAATAGACTGAAACAGTGTTTTAAGAATATGTAATATTACCATAGACTAAGAAATAGACATTAGTCTTTATCTGTTAAATATGCTTTAATGTTTTAAATTCATGTTCCTTTACTAAAGCTCAATACTATATCTCTTGTGTCATATAAATGTATTCTTCAAACAGATAACTTTTAAGTTGCATAATAATATTAACATTGCAGAGTAAAAGGAGAATACAAAATAAATTTTAGAATAACAACAAAAACAAATTTTACATTACTGGTTTTGAATGGTTTTTGATGTTTAATTAAGGATGAAAGTACAGATATAGCATTTATATTATTTATTTTATATTATTTTAATTAAATTAAAAGTATGTAAAGTTAGAAAAGTCACAAAGCACCAATTACTATAGAAATCATTTAATTATATGCACTTCAAATTTCTACATAACCTCTGATGGTCAGTTTTTTCTGTCCTGTTTGTGATATGTAATTTCATGCGTTATTTTCTTCCCTAAAGGAAATACTTACTTGATTCAGTTCTTAGAAAAAAATGATGTGTCACTGTTGTTTGCTTTAAAGGGATTTTTTTTTTTTTAACGCTGAATACTGAAAGAAAAATCAAGGCGCAGGGGATTGCAGTCCAGCTGTTGTGGCATAAATCAATATTTAAAATGCACAATAGTGACTTTTCTTTCCCTGAAGGTAGGGATTTTGTGTGCCTAATTTCTTGTTTTATTAAAATGTCCAACACTGTCTAGGAAGAACTTCAAAGTTAGCTTTGGTTTCTATTTAAGTTTACTGCTCAACAACGGGATAACGGAACACTAATATAACTGCCCTTTGGGGGTTGCTGAAGCTGTGAATTTCATGAATGAGCAACCACCATATTCCTGGCTCAGTTAGGGAACCCCCTGATTCTCTGGCCTCTTTTTGCCTTCAGCAAAGGGAACTGAGTTCTATTTTAATGGCTCATTAAAGGAAAAGATGAAAATCTCCAACTAGTCATAGCTAGAAAGGGATCATAATCCTCATCACTCTAAATACAGATACAAGGAGAAACACATCTTCCTTGTTCAAAGAGGAGATTTTAGAAGAGTAACCTTTGGATATGAGTCCAGTAGTCCCCCGTTATCCATAGTTTTGCTTTCCATGGTTTTGGACACCCGTGTTCAACCCCAGTCCAGAAATAATAAATGGAAAATTCAGAAATAAATAATTCATAAGTTTTAAATTGTGCACCATTTTGAGTAGCATGCTGAAATCTCACACTGTTCTGCTCGTTCGTACGCAGGACACAAATCACCCATGTGTCAAGCTTACCCGGGCTATGTGTGCTACCTGCCAGCTAGTAGCCCTCTCAGTAACAGATCCACTGTCATGGTATCGCAGTGCTTGTGTTCAAGTGACCCATATTTTACTTAATAATGGCTCAAAGCACAAGAGTTGTGATGCTGGCAATTTGGATATGCCAAAGAGAAGCCATAAAGTGCTTCCTTGAAGTGAAAGGTATGCATGTATAGGAAAAAACAGTATATGTAAGGTTTGGTACTATCCAAGGTTTCAGACATCCACTGGAGGTTTTGGAAAGTATTTCTCTGAAATAAAGAGACTAGTTTATTTGTTTATTGCCTAACCTCTTTCATGCATTTATGTCATGATTTATGCCTTTAAATTTTATTTTATCATTTTATTCCACTTCTTGGTGTAGGCTGAGAACAGTTTTCATTCTAAGGCTACACACCAAGTGCACTGATTTTTTAAACTCCATCCCTTCCATTCAGATGCCCATCTTCAAATTTCTACTGTGTGCCTCTGGCCACCAGGGTAGAACACTGCCTGAGAGCATTATTGACAGAATCGCAATGTAAGTGTGAAAATGGTGGCATCATTACCCTTTGACACCCGCACCCCTGTTTCTTCTGTGTCTCACTCCAGAGAAACTAAGGCTAAAGGTGAAAGGATGCGGTTTATTAAATAAGTCAAGCCATTAACCTGCAACCTGCAAACCAATGGCAGCCTATTAAGTTTACGCTGCCATGATTCATGTTTGATGTTTACTGATGCTAAAGCATAATGCCTGTTTGCTTTACGTTTATTGGTACACAATAATGTAGTGAGGAAAGAGGATGAAAAAAGGTGACAGGACCCACGCAAAGGGACGATAAGAGCAGCAGCCTCACTTGCATAAAGAAGCTTGAAGCCTTCCCTCCCTCCCTGGATCTCTCCGTACAGGCCCCAGTGCACATTTGCGTCACTTAGGGGGGAGGAGGAGGCGCTGAGGCAGAGAGAAAATTGTACTGTGAGGACCTTGACAGCTTTTCCTTTTGCCTCCCTATATTTTCTGGAATATTTATATTTCCCTTTTGCAAACAGAATATAAAACCACCCTTCTCGCCTTGCAAAAGACATTTGACGTTCTCAGAAATATCCGGCAAGCTCTTAGAGCATCCTCGGAGAGGCCGGGGACAGGGACGCAGGTGCACCGGGAAGGCTGGGGCGGGGAGCGCTTCTTCGCGACTTGGGGCTCTTTCTCTCTCTTTCTCTCTCTGCGCTCTCCAGTCACTGAACTCATCTGCAAGGACAGGAGAGCTGACACTTTCCCGGCTGAGGCTGTGCCACGGGCACATCCCAGGGAGGCGTATCCAGCTACCTCCGCCTCCCGAGCTTTGGAGCGCGCAGACCTCCCTCCCTCGCGCATCTCCAGCACCAGTTTCTTCCCTCCAGCAGGAATCACCGGCCTCCCGCGCCGGGGATCGAGGATTCTCCGATCTCGGCGTCCCACTCCTGCCTCTGCTCCCGGCGGGTGGGCTCACCACCGGAGGTCCTGCGGACCTGATCTCAGCGGAGCCGCGTGGCTCTGTCGTCCGCGCTGTGGTTGTCGGCTGGCAGGACGCCCACCTCACCCCGTCTGCTCCCTAGGTGCAGGGGGTGCATCCCGCCTCCTTCTCCAAACCCGGGCTCCGCTGGCCCATCTACTTCTGCGCCAGCCGAGGTCCCTTTGCCTTCCTGGTGTCAAGCATGTCCGGCTCTGGACGAAAAGACTTCGATGTGAAGCACATCCTGCGACTCCGCTGGAAACTCTTCAGCCACCCGTCACAGTCCCCGGGCAGCCCGGCGGGGGGCGGCTGCCTGCAACAGGATGGCAGTGGCGGCTTTGAGAATTGGGGACCTAGCCAGAGCCGCCTTCTCAAAAGCCAAGAGAAGGGTAGCGTGAGCACTTTCTGGAAGAAGCCTTCCTCTTCTTCCTCATCTTCGTCTTCCTCTCCATCCTCTTCCTCTTCTTCCTTCAACCCACTGAATGGCACCTTGCTGCCAGTGGCCACAAGGCTGCAGCAAGGGGCACCCGGGCAGGACACCCAACATCCCGCCAGGACTCTCTTCTACGTTGAGTCCCTAGAGGAGGAAGAAGTGCCTGGCATGGACTTTCCTGGACCACACGGAAAAGGGCTGGTCCTGCAAGAACTCAAAGTGGAGCCCGCCAACTCCAGCCAGGCAACAGGTGAAGGATGTGGACACAGGTACCGTAAGTTCCCATGGAGCATCTAAAAATCTCCAAATTTCCACTGGTTTCCCTCCCAACCCTCATGTGCTCTGGTAAATACTAAGTCGGAAGGGTGTCAGGTTGAAAATTTTGGTTAAGAGATATCAGCCCAGTTTTTATTACTCCAGATGTAATCTCATTAAAAAAGTTTTCTCATTAATTTCTATTGGCTCATACATATTGCTTCTCTTTTTGCAACTTTTCAGAGTTCTAATCACAAATTGAACAGATATGCATTTTGGTGAATCTCCAAGTGGAGTGCTTCTCACATTTCTGAGATTTTAATATTCTTCTGTCATCATCTGTCATTAAATTACATCAGTCTTCCAGTTGTCTGATGTGAGGTGAAACTTGCTTTGAATACCATTCAAATGCATTTCATATACTGGCCTAGAAACTGACTTAGCATGTTACCTATCTGGGATCCCTGTGGCTTGAAACCATATTCAGGAGGAATGAGGTGGACGAAAGGAAGCCACTGGACAGCTGCATTATCTTCTCTCTTTTTCTCCATGAAATACAGTGTTATTGTTCTTTATCCCAACTCCCCTTTCTTCTTTTTTTTTTTTAAGTTTATTGGGGTGACAATTGTTAGTAAAGTTACACAGGTTGCAGGGGTCTTTGTCTTCACCTGTTCCTTGTTCAAAGTCTTAGAAATAAACTGTTGCTGAGCCCCTTGGCATTCAGCTTTCCTGACTTGTTGGCTCAGTGTGGGATTGTGTATCCTTAGTAAGCAGGTCGACTTTATTTCTTGTTTATTACTAATGTTACACCTCTTTGAGTAGGGTTCTCCTGTTTTTAAGACTTATAGAAAGTCTTCACAAACATAAAACTCCATCTGAGTTCTACATTTTTTAGAGAAATGACTCATTATTCTGCACTAGATCATTACCAGCTTTGGCATGTAGTGGGAATATTAAAAGGTTTGCATTTAAATTTCTGATATCATAACACATTATTGGAGAAGAAATACAGGAGAAACATAGGAAAATGATAATGAATATGTTAATGAAACATAATTACCTCTCAATAGCAAATGAGAAACAAGCAACTTTTTGAATGTGGTTGATTGAATCAGCTTCTTTTGAATTTGTTAAGCCACAAAAACAATACATAAAACAAAATCTTGAGTATAGGTGCTCTTCGATTATGATGACAAATGTGAAGTTAGAGGTACAAAAAAATTCTTAAAATGTTCAATTATATGAATTATATGGCTTTATATTTGAATCTTAAGAGACTTAAACATAATCACATAATATGTAAGAACATTTGATATAATGTAGGATAATTATTGCAAAGAGAGAGAAATTTAATTTACAATTTTCAAGTATGTCAAAGTTGTATCCATATATAGGAAACCTAAATATGTTTATCTACTACTCAAGTAAAATATTTCACCAAAAATGTTATAATTTGGGCTACCATTAATACCATGAAGCTATTTGATTGAATGTATCCACTAGTTATCTATAGTCTTAGACCTAACCTTTTTTTTAAATAAAATACGTTGGGTTTTACCCCCTTTAGTTAAGTAAATATATAACTCTTTTTTCAGTTTTGGGAAATCATTTGTAAACATTTAGCAATTCACTTTATTTATTTAAAAGAAAACAAATTAGGTTAAATATTTACCGATTATTAATTTATTGAAATTGATATTATTATGTCTCAGACAGTTCAGGAAAAACATAGATTAATGTTTTTCAATTTTGTAAAGCTTTCAAATAAGCTTAAAATATGTGACCTGGGAATATTAATGTTTGATCATAAAAAATGGCTTTATAACAAATATTTAAGTAAATGAAGCATATTTAGTATAACACATTTCTGAAGACTTTCATGTCAATTGGAGAATTTGAAAATATTAATGAAATATTGACATAAGCAATATTACTAAATTAAAAATAAAACCAATAACTAATAGTTCAGTTAGGGGAAATACCCATCAAATTTAACTTCCAGTCCCTCGTTTTTGAATATGCATCAGTGTTTTTATTCACAAAGAGTTGTAAGTGAATAGAATTCTCAAAATAAGCCAAGTACCACCTTAACTCATATTTACTATCAGAATGAGGGTTTCCTATGAGTTCTTATATATTCTCAGGGATGCTGTATGTTCTTAAACCTTCATAGAGCATTGGTTCTGTGTTCATGATTGATTGAAATCACAATACTAAACTTAGTAATTAGTATATATATATGTATATATATATATATGTATATATATATATATATATACATATATATATATATAATTTTAATATGTGATAAGAATGGGGATCATTTCACAAAAGTGAGAATATTTTCAAAGTTAAACACTGAATGGAAGGTAAAATGCAAAATAATCAGTAATGTGGATTTATTTTTGTTTCTATCATAACACATGCAAGAAATCTACATAATGATTATAATGATCAATGAGTGCATAAACTATGTATACCCTGCATGATAATTTTGATTACTTGGATCATTATCGTACCATCACGCTGAGATGTCACATTTGATATTTAGCTATTTGTTTTATCAATTCTGACTTCTATGCTAAATTAATCTTCATAGACAAACCAAGAGTTGGCCTCTTTTTTGTTCTCTTTCTTCATATTCTGATCTTCTCTTCATTTATCTGGTCTCACCCTAGTTAGGAACATTGTTTTAGACAAGTATAAACAGCTCAGTTGGTTTAACTTGTTGTTCAAGCAGCAGCTGGAGGATGCTCAGGGGAAAGCTGCTCAAAGGTCAAATTACCATGGAGTTGAAACATAAAGGTGGTAAACTGATTCATTGCCCGAACCCAGCCTTGATCTTATCCCATCTTACTAGACAGACATAAACAAACCTCAGTATTCTAATACCTTAACCATTATACTATTAAGAATTCTAACTTTTATAGTAATAGGCTCCTGACCTATGCTATTACCCACTTGTTTTTGCTACTATCTGAATTTAGTTGTTGAGAAGTGTGTAATTTCCTAGATATTCAGACTAGTAAATATTTTCAGTGTGGATATTTTTGTCCAAAATTCTATATGTGATAAATTAAGAAACCAAAGAGAAAGATGTATATTCTTGCAGTATGTAGGAATGTGAGTAGGGGAAAAGATGTCATGTTTAAGTACTTTTTAGTTTTCTAACTTCTCACAGAGTGCAGTCATTGATTCCAGGGTTTCAGTTACACTCCATACACTCTTTCTAATTTGTATCTCAAAACCGAGACCTCCCCTCCACCTCTGTTCTCACATATCCATCTCTCTACTTGACCTCTCTGGTGGATGTCACAGAGACAATATAAATACAACATGTAGAAAATTGAGCTCATAATCTCCCGTCTTTCTTGCTCAGTGTCCTTCATCTCTCTTAGAGGATAGGTTGTGCAAACCAGGAATCTAGGGTCATATTTGCCAACATCTTCTTTCCCATCATTTTCAATATCCCACCAAGCCCTGTCACTTCTACTTGAGAAATGTCCCCACTCTAACCATCCTACATCTCTCCATCTCCTTCATCTGCACCTAATGCTAAGATACTGTCCTCTTTCAACTCAACTTCTGCAACTGACATCTCTATCATGTTTCCTCATTAATTGTGCCACCTGTAATACATTCTCCACACTAGAGTTAATGGAAATCATAAAAATAAAAATCTGAACCATTTTGCTACATCCATGGCTCCCCCCAAAACAAACAAACAAAGAAACAAACACATTCCCACGTATCTCTGACAATAATTCATACTCTGGACAGGTAGGCCCTGCACAGCCTCTCTCTTGCTTGACTATTATACGGGTCCTTCATTCACCAACCTCCCATTCACCCACTGAGTCTTCCAGACTCACTGTCTTTCTTTGTCATTTTCTCTGCCTTTGGGCCTCACAAACTTGTTTCCTCTCCTAGTATATTGATTTTCCTTCCCTTAACCTACCCTTCTTCAGTTTTTCCTATTCATCAGCGAGATGTCTAGAATAAAAGTTTTGTACCTTTATCAGACAAGCATTCATTGATTCCCCTGGGCAAAAATTTTATTAAAAAAATTTTTGATTTATGTTATCTTCTTATTTTATGTCCTTTGAGTAACTGCTTTCTACTTACTCTTCAATTTCTTCTTGTACTTATAACCATATATTCACACCTGTATTGCTTTTATTGTTTGTCTAATTACAGTTGCCCAGTGGACAGGTTTTTTTCTATTTTGCTCATCATTTTATCCCTATCACAGAGCATGTAGTTACTCAAATACTATTCAGGGACTAAATATTTGCCATAATCATAATGAGTGACATTGATTAAGAACTTGTTACTTGCCAGATAGCATGTTGAATATTTATTTATATTGTGCAATTTAATATTCAGAATACCTCTAGGATTTTGGTACAATTATAGATCCCTTGAATGGTTGCATATATGAGAAGACTGAGATATAAACAGGTAATTAATTTGCCCAGAATGATAGACTTTTAAGTAACATATCTGGACTTCTACTCTTTGTTATCTGATTTCAGACATCATATTCCAGGCCACTTTGCAACTCTCCTTTCCCTCGGCTTAAACAAGCAAACGGAACATTAGTAAAGAGGCTCTAACTAAGCTTATGCTGAATGAAGCAGTTCTTTTATTCCCTTGGTGGAAATTATGCTTGTGTTTGGATGTTTAGATAGATTTTTTAAAATGATAATGATGCACGATGACTGATAAGTTTCAACCAAAGAGGGCTTCTTAACAATAGTTAGAGAACACTCATTTATTTCCTGAAGTATGGTGCATTCGGTGCATTGTACTTTATAATTAAACAAAAGTGTGAGGAAATAACCTACACGGGGAAAAATAATTTAATTTTGGAACCCAAAAGAGACCTTTATGATAGAAAATCTCTTTTGACTATCAAAACAATTGATACATAAAAATGTCACAAGAAGAGAACATATACCATTAGAATCTCATGGAGGTAGGTGGGACCTGAAGCAGGTATTTAGAATGAAAAGGAATCAGCCTTGCTTCGAAAGGTAAAACAATTTAAAAAATGCTAAAGGATAATTGGTTCAGAGAAGTAGTTCTCAAACTATGCTTCTATAGAACACTAAAATGAAATATTGTTTGTATTTTCCCTGCAACCCCAATTTTGGTGTGAAAAAGAGCATGGAGTGATTTTACTCAATTTTATGTCTTTGGTAATTTGTCCTAGACTTAGGCATTCTAGAGTCTACTATTATTTAAACCAGAACTAGCAAAGATGATACCAAGTTTGGGAAAAGCATTTTTTTTTTTTTTTTTACCTATTTCACGATGGATTTATCAATATGATGTGGTATTCCGCAAAGAAGCCCACAGTTTCCAGATGCCCTCCCTTCTGAACAAATTTGCTTCCAGCAAACTAAGATCATAAAGGGGAAAAAAAAATGAGACCAGTAGGTTGGATTTGTAGGTACCCCAAATTCCAGAGCTGTCTGAGATAAAGACGTGAACTAAAATGTACGATGAATTAAATACAACTTTTAATTATAGCAAACAGAAAAATCCATGGTCATTGAAAGATCATATTCTAGTTTTCATTGATAAATTTGTAATGAATATTTCATAAACTATATTATTAACTTCTTTAAGATGCTATTTTAAATAATTTAAAAATAATGTTCAACCGGAGCCGGACCGGTAGCTCAGGCGGTTAGAGCTCCATGATCCTAACTCCGAAGGCTGCCAATTTGATTCCCACATGGACCGGTAGGCTCTCAACCACAAGGGTGCCGGTTTGATTCCTTGACTCCCACAAGGGATGGTGGGCAGCACCGCCTGCAACTAAGATTGAACATGACACCTTGAGCTGAGCTGCCTCCCGGATGGCTCAGTTGGTTGGAGCGTGTCCTCTCAATCACAAGGATGCTGGTTCAACTCCCACAGGGGATGGTGGGCTGCACCCCCTGCAACTAGCAAGGCAACTGGACCTGGAGCTGAACTGCGCCCTCCACAACTAAGACTGAAAGGACAACAACTTGAAGCTGAATGGCACCTTCGACAACTAAGATTGAAAGGACAACAACTTGACTTGGAAAAAAGTCCTGGAAGTACACACTGTTCCCCAAAAAAAGTCCTGTTCCCCTTCCCCAATAAAATCTTTAAAAGATATATATGTAATATTTAACCTCCCCCCCATCCAATCAAAATCAGCATTTGGTCAATAGAATATAATATTGATCAGATGTGTTTCTGTCAGTTTGTTTTTCCAAGCCTCAAAAATAATTTGTCTATCTGGGGAAGATATGCTTCTAAAAACTACATGTTAAGTCAAAGTTCATTGCTTTTGACCAAGAGCAATTATAGAATTTACAGAAAACTGAGTTCTGAGTATATTTTAGAGTTAAACCAAGTTTCTGAATGTGAAAATATATATCATTTTAAAGAGTCTCAAAGTAATGAGATTTTATTGATTTTTTTTTTTTTAACCATCCAAAATAACTCCAAATATTTTTGTGGTAATTGTAATAACAAATGCTCTGGAATTTACATATTAATTTAGGACAGAATAATTTATCTTTCTGAATTTGAAATAATCTTATTCAAAACTTTGAAGAAAACTTCTGATGTGGACATATAATCTGAGCAGATTAAAGATGATTTTGAAGATCTTATAAGTGAAGGGGAAAAAAAATCCCTGTTGCACTATATAGTTTGATGCATTATGTAGTTTGATGCTAACTACCTTTGCTGGCATTTCTGGCCAGGATTTGAAAACAGTTTGATCTAAGTGCTTATGAAAGCTTGCCAAAGTTTATCTCAACCAGACAGAATGTGTGCCGTGGTTTTAGGATCCCAAGAAAAAAAATCTATTTTGAGTGGTAAGCCTAGGAAGCAGATCATTTTGACTGAGGCTTGAGTCTCAGAAATGTTGCTTTTTTAAAAAAAAATGATCAGAGAGCCAAAGAGTGGAATCAATGCTTGTTAACTCTGAATTCAGACTTTCCAATTCCTTAGGTGGTCTTAGTTCAATTGTGATAACTGATTCTCATAGGAAATCTTTTAGAACAGTATACGAAACAACATTTTTCAAGACACTGGACCTCACGCACTGAAGGAGAGTGACTCCTGAGATAGGAAAAACGAATGAAATGAGCCCTGTGATTGCCCAGCTCACGGCCTTGGGAAGGGGAAACAGGAGGAACATGCTAGTTGTCATCATGGACTGAAGAGATGGAACTGAGTGTCCACAGAGATCAAGGGAGTCATAAAGAGGGTGACATATGAGGAAAACTCCAGAAATCTGTGCAAGGGTCTTTCGAGTATTCAGTAAGTCAGTATTCAATAGAATACTGACAGGTACAAGTATTTAAAGAAACTGTCCAAGTCTTAGGGAAAAAAAAAATCTCAGAATTAGAGGGATTGGTACCTGTTCCTAACAATAAGAATGGAAACCTCATGCTTCATGGGATTAGAAAAGTACATGGATGGATATTGTGCTAATAATAGCAAACGACTACCGTTAGAATAAATACTTCCATGTTTCCACTTAACACATCTTAACAGCAAGGCCCAAAATTATTAAACTGTTTCCAGGTAATGTAACTGTGCCCTAGAACAAAATTGAAGATAATTCATATATTCATAAATATTCAATACCAAATAAAGTATTAGGTTGGTGCAAAAGTGAGTGTGGTTTTTGCAATTATTTTTAACTTTTTAAATCGCAATGACTTTTGCACCAACCTAATAAATTTTTCCATGTCTGACATCCAATTGAAGACAACCAGGCAACAAAGAAGTGGAAAGATGTGATCCACAATTAGGAGCAGACAATGTCATTAAAACAGTTAAAAACATATTCTATATGTTCAAAGAATTAAGTAGAGTCATGATACATAGGGAAAGAGCAACACCAAACTTCTAGATCAAAATAAAACTACAATGTCTGAGATGAAAAATATACTGGATAAAATAAATGACACAGCAGAAATTACAGTGAAACAATAGCAAGCAAACATAGCAAGGAAACCATCCAAAAATGAAACAAAGAAGAAAGCTATGATAATTTTAGGAGGTTTAATAAATATATATATTTTTTGGAATTCCCAGAGGAGAGTAAAAAGTGAAGGGAGAAAAAATATTTTTAAAATAATAGAAGACATTTTCTTAATTTGATGAAAACTATAAACCCATAGATTCAACAATGTCAATGAATTCTAAGCACAAGAAACATGAAGGAAACATGTAGGAAACTACCTTTTAATCAAATTATCAAAACTAATGATAAATAGAAAAAATATTAAAACATCCAGAGAATGACAATTAGGTTCGCGAACTTATTGTAATGATGTTACTAACTTTTTTTGATATCACAGGGATTATTCCTTATGAATTTGTACCAACTGGACAAACAGGTAATTTGGACGTGCTGAAAAGACTGTGTGCAAAAGTTAGACGACTTGAACTTTTTCCCTACAATTCATGGCTCTTTCGTCAGGACAATGCACCAGCTCACAAGGCACTGTCTGTGAAGGAGTTTTTAGCCAGTAAACAATAAGTGTTGGAACTGCTCCCTACTCACCTGATCTGGCCCCCAATGACTTCTTTCTCCACCCAAAGATAAAAGAAATATTGAAAGGAAGACACTTTGATGACATTCAGTACATCAAGGGTAATACGATGATTGCTCTGATGGCCATGCCAGAAAAAGAGTTCAAAATTGCTTTGAAGGGGGGAGTAGGTCCTGATGTCAGTGCATAACTTTCCAAGGGGAGTACTTCGAAGGTGACCATAGTGATATTTAGCAGTGAGGTATGTGGCACATTTTTCTAGGATCAGTTCGCGAACTTCATTGTCAGATCTTGTTATGAAGAGAGAGAGAAACAAGTATGATGGACCATTTTTCATTGGAAATTATAAAAGTGATGGATGGATCAACATCTTTTGGGTACTGTAAGGAAAAAAATAGTGTCTATTTGAAGTTCTATATACATCCAAAATATTTTTCAAAATGACAGTGATATAACATTTTTTTCCAGACAGAATAACTGCAGCAATTCATGTGCAAGAGACATGCTCTGCAAGAAATGTTAAATGAAGTCCTTCAGGCACAAGGAAAATGACACCATTGGTACAAAAAAATAAAACATACTAGGAATGGTAAATACATGGTTTAAAAAACAAGATTATTCCTTATTATTTAAATCTGGAACATTTGAAAGATAAATGATGGTTAAACAAACAAAAAATACCATATTATAAAGTTTTTATCATATGTGTGAAAT
Source organism: Rhinolophus ferrumequinum (assembly GCF_004115265.2). NCBI lineage: Eukaryota > Metazoa > Chordata > Mammalia > Chiroptera > Rhinolophidae > Rhinolophus > Rhinolophus ferrumequinum. The sequence continues at coordinate 22,233,151 of NC_046287.1, read as the reverse complement.
AAATGGCAACAATAGTATTAAGACTGGTGAAGATATAGCACTGCAAAGTTCTTTCGTTAAATGTGAAGTGGTTTATCATTTGAAGGTAGTCTCAGAAGTATATTATAAATCCTCCTAAAGGAACCATTTAATTAACAAAATAATGAATAGCTACTAATCCAACAGAAAAGATAAAATGCTTTCTTGAAAATTATTCAATTCATCTTAAAAAAGAGAGGAAATGGGAACAAGGTGGGACAAATAGACAACACACAGCTCAATTATAATCTTAAGTCTTACTATATGAATAGTTACATTAAAAGTAACTGCTCTACATAGTCATTATTAAAAGGCAGAGATTATCAGATTGTATACAACATCAGAACCAATTACATTCTGCTTACAAAAAAAATACACTTTAAATATAAACACAAATATTAGTTAAAAATAAAAAATGGAAAATACATAGAATGCTAAGACTAATCAAAACAAAATTGAAGTTGATGTAGAATACCAGAGAAAGTATATCTCAGGGCAAAGAACATCATTCTGATAAAGAGAATCTATGGACAACTGACAGCCAACATCATAATGTTAAGACTAAATGTGTTTCCACTAAGATATGGAGTAAAATGAAGATGTTTTCTCTCACAATTTTCATTCAACATTGTATAGGAGATGCTAGTCAGTTCAATAAAGAAATAAAAATAATAAAAAAGCATCTATATTTGGAAAAGAAGAAATAAAGCTGACTTCATTGACACAAGAATCGATCATCTACATAGAAATGGAGAAGTAATTTATTTGTGGACATAATTGTTTATTAGAAAAAAATATGGAATCTATTCAGAAGATAATGAGATTTTGGCAAGGTATAGAATCAACATACAGAAATCAATTATATTTCCATATACTACCAACGAACAACTGGAAATTGAAGTTGTAAAAGTAATATATTTCATAGTAATATCAATAAAGTATGAAATACTTAATAATAAATGTGACAAAAGATGTGAAAGACCCATCCACTGAAAACAATAAAACCACATTGATATAAATTAAAGACATAAATAATGGAAAGATATACTATATACACTATGTTCATGGATCTAAAGACTTACTATTATTAAGATGTCAGTTCTTCCCCAATTAATCTATAGATTGTACACATCCTCCAAGAAAAATCTCTGCATATCCATTGAAAATTTTAAAGAACCTAGATGAAACAAAACAAATGTGAAACAAATGAACAAATTTGAGGAATAAGATTTCTCGATTTCCCAACTTCTGAAGCTACATCAATTAAGAGAGTGTGATGTCAGGGTCACAATGTATAACCAGATCAATGAGGAATGGATAAATGATTTTGATAAATAGCCATATAATGAATTATTTATGCCATGAGTAAAAGAATAAACAACTGGTCATTGAACACTGTGCTTGAATGAAAAAAACATTATCATAAGCCAAAGAAACTCACTCTGTGGTATATTTCTCCTTAATATGTATAATAAGTCGGGTAAACTTATCCATTATATTGATTATATAAAAAATACTTTAAATAGAAATTTGATTCTAACTTATCTTGAATTATGTATTGGAGTCAAACATATCTTGAGTTTGATACATAGCCTAAGGAGTCACCATTGACATTTGCCTTGCAGAATTTAATAATGAGATATTCACATTGATAGTCACTTCTGTTGCCTTCCTCTTGGTGGGAGATGAGAAAAATAGGGAAAATAAATAATAGTTTTTTAATAAGTATTTCTGCAAAAAAGCTCAAAAGGTCTTGCCATGTGACCACAGGACATTTGTGTCTTGAGGCAGTGAGAACCACCTCCATTGCCAATACTAGGAGAGCAGCAATACTACCCATGAGCTTTACCTTAATGACAAAAGAAGGAATGAGCTATGCTGTTCTCTTCTCTGACTTTGTATTTTACCCAATAACTTGGAAGCACCATTAAACATATTTCCCCCGCAGAAAACAGAACTCATTTTCTACTCTATCTCTTTGTCCTAACAGATATAAAATATGTATATGTAATTACTCTCACTGACAGCCTATGACTTTTAAATAAATGTCTGATCAAAGGAATGCTTTTTCAATTATAAAATTAAATCCTTATTATAGACCTCCTCAAAAGACACGACTTAAAATACTTTTTTTAACATAAATTGTATTTTTCTTTCTCCATATTGGCACATTTATTTGAAATCTTAACTGAAGTTAAAGACTCACTGGTATCTGTTCTTATGCCTGTATTCTCTCACAGTATTTACTTATTTATTTATTTGCCTCATACTAAATTTTCCTCTACGTATGGTAAACATTGTAATTCTTATTCATCAATGAACTTCAGAAAAAACTTTGGTCTTTATAAATAGCACAAACTGAAAAATCACCATGATCTACATATATTGACAATTTCGTATAGCAGATATTTCTCTACGTCAATATTGTTTGCCTTATTCTAATATGTTGGTACTCACAGTTGCATGTGGCAATGGAAAGAAAACTGGATTCAGCCTTAGAAAACCAGAGTTTTAGGGTAAACTCTACCTGCATAGGATAATGTCACCATTGTCACTTAAATTGCTCTTTATCTCATTTTCCCATTGGAATGTGATGGAATAGGGAAGAGACACAGTATTTCTAAAGTGTCCAGGCCTTGCCACCTCAAAACAAGATAATGGTTCTTTACCTATTGTTGAATCAGCTTGACTCTTAGCACAGCAGCATGAATCAGGCTGCACTTTGGCCACTTAGGATATGAATTAAGCTCTATTTTGAACACATTAGGTGTATTATGAGCCAAATGTACCTCATATAAAAAAGAAATATTCATTCACTCCGTGAAGACTAATCAGCTATATTTTTCCAGGCACTATGCCAGCTTCCTAAAACACAAAGAGGTGCAGAAAAATCCCGTTTTCCAGAGTAAAAAAATAATAATAAAAATGAACAAGTTATTATAGAAATTCAATTTGTGCTATACCAAATATATATATGGATAGATAGATATAGATAGATAGATACAGATAGATACAGATATATCTGTATCTATCTGTATCTATCTATATCTACATGGATATAGATAGATAAATATCTATCCATATCTATCGATATATCTATATCTATATCTATATATAGATATGGATTTTAAATGGTACAAAAAAAGAAGGCTTCAAAATGTTCTTAATAAAGTTCAGACCAGCACCGAAATGTCTAGTTGCTAATTAGATAAGAAAAAGAAAACACAAGTAAATAGCATGGTAAGTTAATGTCACTTTTTTTTTTTTTTACATTTGTTACCTAACGATTATAAGATTGTTTTCTGTGTTCTCGATGTGTATACTGAACTTAATTGCTATTAAGTTTTTTTTAATTAATAAGCTATGAAAAGTTTACAAAAGGTTAACTTATTAAATATTGACTTTAAAAATAATGCCTATAATCAGTGTCAAAAGTTGGTAAAGGCTGTAGGAGGTATTAAAAAAACAGCAATACAGTCAAGCACTGCTTAAGTATGAGGATGTGTTCTGAGAAATGTGTCTTTAGGCAGATTTCATCCTTTGCAAACATCACAGAGTGCACTTGCACAAACCTAGACGGCAAGCCTACTACTGTAAGTGTATGTGCTATATATATGTATAATATACATACACACATATACTTTTATACCCCTGGCAGCACAGTGAGTTTGTTTACTCCAGCATCAACACAAATATGCGAGTAATTGTAGGGTAAGCACTTGACAGTTTGTTCTTTTCTTTTTATAACGCAAGTGTATGGTTTCAGCTTTGGTTGCCTAGGCATCCGCTTTAAACGGGCATCATCCATTTCAAAGAGGCCTCCAGCTTCAACTCTGGCCATCTCACATTGCCAACCACAGGAGTCAATAAAGAGCCAAGGTGCCTCCCTCCAGTGAGGTTCCTTGTTTTAGATCTTGGTTGATTTTGATAACTGACCATTTTGGCTACTTGGTTATTTCTCTTCCCTCACTTGAAATTTTTACTCTTATGTTTTAAATTCACCAATAAAGAGTGAACCCTGAAAACCTAGGCCTCCACTCTCGACTTCAATAAAAGAAGAACCCCAGGCCCTTGCAGGCTTGCTCTTTCTCTTCTGTCAACCCTGTTGTGTGTTCCCTGGCATGTCTTGTACATTCCGTAATTAATACACTTTGTTCTTCAAAGTTTCCTAATGGTTATTGCTGAAGGGTGTCTTGCAATTGTAGTAAGAACCATGAGGGTTGATTCAGTTGTACTTGTTTGGAAAGGGCAGATGCATGTGGGAAGCTCACTGAGGCCCATGTGAGTGCCCCCAGGCATTTCTAGCCCATGACATGACTATCAATAAGCTGAAACAGCACTAAATCGTAATGCATCGAAGGCTATGAAGGAATTTTTTAGCTCCATTAATAGTCTTATGGGACCACCACTGACTATGTGTATGTTGATGACCTGAATGCCCTTATTCAGTGCATGACTGCGTTGCCATCTATTTGTCATTATTTATATTGAAGCTACTTGGGCCCTTGAAAAAATGGGAGGAGAGATAATCAAGCAGTTAAAACTATACAGTATAGCAGATAAATAAGGACATCAAGCTATCCTAAGATACTAACACAGTTTCTATGAAATAATGTTCTTTTCTTATTCCTTATGTTTAATTTTTACTGCACTATCAGGGTAATGCTGCCTTGTGAAATGAGTTTGAGAGCATTGCCTCCTTTTTGATTTTCTGATGGTTTCTATATCTTTGTTGAACCTATATTGTTAATGCACTGTTTTCCGGATTATGTTTAGTTGTGTATCATTGTGTTCTTATGGTTTACTGAAGTCCTTTAAAAGGATTATTTTGAATTATTTGCCAGTTTATAGATCTCTATTTCTTTATGGCCAGTTACTGGAACTTTATTAGTTTCTCTGGTTGTGTCTTGTTTATCTGATTCATTATGCTCCTTGTATCCTTGTGCTCACATCAGTTTTTGAGTAAGCCGTCTGCTCTTCTAGACTTTATAAGTTCACTTTGACAGAGACAGACTTTCAGCAGTCTGCTCAGCTCGGGTTACTGGACAGGTCAGCTGGAATTGCCCATAGGCAGGCAGGGTTTACTATCGAGGTTTGAAAAGGCTGGGCTGAGGGATAGTGTCACTGGCTGAGCTGCACGATTGGGTTGGCCTGCTGGGTGGGCTCTGCATTCAAGTGGGGCTATTGCGTGGGCTCCCTGATCCGGCGGGGTTGCTGACTGAGTTCTCCAGGATAGTTGGAACCACTAGCTGGGCGCTGCAGTCACCTCTGGGCAGGTGGGGCCTCACGTTCTACTCGCCAATTAGAAGGTGTCCCTGGCTATGCCCCCAAATTGGACAGGGCCCCAGACTGGGCTTCATGACTGTGTAGGCCATTGGCATATAACCCTGTTGTGGGAGGTCACATCTGAGCTCTCTGGTTGAGCAGGGCTGCAGCTGTACGCTGAAGTTGGGTGGGGCTGTAGGCTTTGCTTCATGGAGGAGTAGGGTTATTGTCTAGGCTCCTGGATTGGTTGAGGCTGTCGTCTTTCCTTCAGGATTTAGCAGGGTCACCAGCTGGGCTCCTGTTTGGGTAAGGCCACAATCTGTGTCAACAATTGTGCAGGGCCACAGGCTGGGCTCTGTTGCTGCATGGGGTTGCAGGCTAGGCATAAAGTAACCCCCAGGCTGTCCAGGGTCACTGCTCAAGCTCCCTGGCTATTCAGGGCCATGCACAATAGTTGGACAGGGCTGCTGGCTTGGCTCCCTACTCAAGCAGGTCTATAAAATGGGCTCAAACTGCCTGAATTCTCTGGACAGGGGCCTGGTGTGGTGGAACTAAAGGCTGTGGTCAGCAGTTGGGTGGAGCTGCAAATTTACTCTCCTAGTCTGGTAGGCTGTAGAATGTGCTTAGCAGTTAGGTAGAGCTCCCAACTTGTTTCCCTGCCATGTGAGTCCATAGAATGGGTTTCACAGGCAGTATAGACTGTTGGCCAGGGACCCAAATCAGGCAAAACTGCCAACTGAGTTCCCTGGCAAGATGGGGCCACCAGCTCAGCTCTGCAGATAGACAGAGCCATTGGCTGGGATCTTTGCTTTGGTGCTGATATAAGGAAGAACTCAGTCTGTTAAGATCTGAGCACTGGTTCCTGAAAGCCCCACCCCCTTTCACCGTCTCTATCTGATCCCCAGTGGTTGAGCCACACAGATTTCCTCTCATAACCATTGGGAGGTAAGACCTGGGTTTCCATCTTGGGCTCACTTTAACCCCTGGAGAAACAGTAGGGCCATGGGGGCCCTCTTGGTGACATGCAATACTGGCCTGAGAGAGAGGTGATATGATCAAAGTGAAGCTGCTCCTCTTTTCCTTCTACGTGTAAGGTCCTTCTCAGTCTCTGTGCCCCAGGAGTGGCCTGAGCCTCACCTCTAGGCTCTGGGATTTTCACAATGCTGTCTTGTTTATGGACAGTTGTTTGTTAGTCTTGTGAGGGGGGTTGAAGTCAAGAATGTTGCCATCTTGATGACATCACTCCTCAACTTTTCAAATATTATCAAAATTGACTTAAAAAACTTTCCCCGAAAAATTGAAAGAGAATTAGGAGTATCTACTTCATAAAATGCAGTGATTTCAACAACTTAATATTACGTAAAATATAATGTATAATGTTGAAAGAATACTACCTATATAGTTCAAATTTTCTATTTTAAAAAGACTGCACATTCAAATCATACAAGCCAAGTTTATGGAGTCTAGAATATTAGAAGGAAAAAAAATGGCTGCTACTCTTAATCTGTCTTCCTGAATGACATGACATTTCCAAGTCTGCCTTCCCCTCTTTGCATGCATATTTATTGAGGGAATCATGGCAGAGTATCTGAAAGTACTTGGAGACTTTAACATATTATGTCATAATATTGAGCTAGCAATGTTGGTAGTATAGACTATGATACCAGAGTTAGTGAAACTAGATTGGAAATGCAGCACGTCGATTTTTTACATTAGGTTGAGCTTTGTCTAGGCTTTAATATTATCATGTGTCCTTTGCTAGATAACTTTAATAGAGAACTTCATTAATAAAGCATGTAACCAATATTGCAGCCAATATTACATAACAACCTGAAAATATCATGTTTCCCCTAAAATAAGACCTAGCTCGACAATCAGCTCTAATGCGTCTTTTGGAGCAAAAGTTAACATAAGAACTGGTATCATATCATATCATATCACATCATATCATATCATATCATGTTATATAAGGCCTGGTCTTATATTAATTTTTGCTCCAAAAGATGCATTAGAGCTAATTGTCCGGCTAGGTCTTATTTTTGGGGAAACACGGTACTCTCCACAGTGATCCATTGGCTATTGTAAAAAGAGAAAAAAAGAAAAGAAAAACAAAGCAAACAACAGATAAATACTAGAGCCCCTTTAAACTAATTCTCTGAATGCTTCTCCGAGTGTTTGAAATACAGTATGAGGAAAACTCTTCAGAGTCTTTATAGAAGCAATATGTTTTTACATCTAACTCTAATTGATACAGTACCCACCCCCATTCACAGTTTTTTCTTTCATGGTGGTTTCCGTTACCTACAGTCAGCCATGGTCCAAAAATATTAGATGGAAAGTTCCACAAATAAGCAATTCATAAGTTTTAAGTTGCCCGCTGTTGTGAATAACGTGGTGAAATCTTGCACCATCTGCTCTGTTCCGCCTGGGACATGAATCATCTCTTTGTCCAGTGAATCCATGTTGTATCCACTACCTGCCCATTAGTCACTTATTAGATGGACTGTCATGGTATCATAGTGCTTGTGCTCAAGTAAACCTTATTGTAATAATTCCACATTCACATACCTTTTATTACAGTATGTTGTTATAATGTTCTATTTATTATTAGTAGTTATTGTCGATCTCTTACTATGTCTAATTTATAAATTAAACTGTATCATAGGCATGTATGTATAGGGAAAAACAATATATATAGGGTTCCGTACATTCTTTGGTTTCAAGCACCCCCTGGGTGGCGGGGGAGGGGGGCATCTATACCACACAGACAACAGGGGACTACTGTTATCTTTCAAAATATCATCTTGCCCAGAAGCTAGTATTACAGCTAAAGTATTCTCATTTAGCTAATTGTTGCTCTAATAATTTAAATTAAGTTTTCTCCTCATTCTGATTAGATAATGTGACAATTTTTCTCCTCTTTATTCTACACCCTTGAAAAGAGACTCTATACAGATAATCTACTGCTAATCACATCCTTCTCCTTCCTGGAATGTGAGGGCAAGTTATAATATACACAACAAAGAATATTTCTTCTGCTTCGAAGTTTTCCTTCCTTTGTTGTTGTTGTTGTTTTCTATTGTGTGTGTGTATGTGTATTTAAGTCTGTTCTTACTATAGAAAATGCTTTCCAGGATCTTACATTTGGAAGCTTTTTCTTGTAAAGTAGAAACCCTTGCCCATTCCCAAATTGGAGTTGTTCCGAAAGGTCATTTTGAATTTTCTCCTAAGGACACTGGTGCAAAGTTCTCGCAAGTCCCATAATGTATGTAAATTACATTAGAACTGAATCACCTCATTGAGAAGGCCTTTAAAGTTCCAACTCGGAATTGCAAGAGAGCCTTTACTCTCCCAGTAACATACTTGGCCTTGGAACCAGGGACTCATTTTACACAGCTTTAGGAAGAGGATCTAATCTAGCTCCAAATCCCTGTTGGAGTCTGTTGTGACCTGTGGAATCTAGATCACACTCTCCCCATTTTTTTCTACAAGCCTTCAATTGGTAATCTTTCCCTCCTTTATCTTGTTGTCTTTTTTTAGAAGATTTCCCCCATCCTCAACTTACAATAAGAGGTGGTGAGCCATGTTATGCACTCTTTCCTTCAAGTCTATCATGGAACAATCAAAAAACAGTGTTATATTTTTAAGAGATAGCATTGCTAGCAACAAAAAGAAGTGAGAAAGAAAGTGACATGATACAAAAAGAAAGTTACTAATTGGTAAAATGTCTAAAAAACTAAAACAAACAAACAAACAAACAAACAAAAACTGTTTAAATTATTCCTGATAGAGCCAACTTCATGGACATGCAATCTGCCCAGTCTCATGGGGCCCCATGCGTAGAGGCCCTCATTTGGTTTCATGTTCTACTGTCTCCCTCTTGAAACTTCTAATAATGTTGAAGAAAAGCCCTACACTTCTATTTTTCACTGAGTCCCACAATTATGTAATCCATTCTTGATAATCCTGAGAATGTAAGTATTATTAGTCCTCCTCTTTCTTGAGTCTTAACATATCTTTAACTTTCCTCTTGAGAATTCTGCCAGTCACTGTAAAACAGTTTTTTGTTGTTTTTTGAATTTATTGCAATAAAATCTCTCATAAAGGGTCCCAAAGTCCCAGGACCTTCCCAAATATCACTTAGATGCCATAACTGATACTATTGATTATGTTAAGTAGATCAATGACTGAAGCAATACTTATGATTTGAAGCAATAATTAGGCTTTTAATTAGTCTTTGGGCATATATCAGTGCTATCTCACAATCATTGAAACATGGAAGAACTGACTCTGGGGGGTGAACACACGATGTGATATATAGATGATGTATTATAGAATTGTATACCTGAAAGGTATGTAACTTTACTAACAATTATCACCCCAGTAAATTTTAATTAAAAAAAAAAAGAAAAAAAAAAGAAAAGAAGAGAAAAGAAAAAACAAGAAGTCTAGGTTTGGGCATAAGGAAGAGACTATTTTTAGTAACATGGAGGACTGGATAGAAGACGTGGCCATTGAGATTTATTCATTGAAATTTATTCATTTATTTCCTTTCCCACTTCTCTTGTCATTCATTCTCTTGGCTAGCTGAACATTTAAGTGAGTTGAAAAACAGGTAAAATTCTTTAGTTTATTTCGAGAGCTTTGAGAGGAAAATCAGATAGACAGGTAGGAGAAAATTTGACAGCTATAGGTTTGCAATGGAGAAGGCAGAGGAAGGAGTGATGGAGATCAAAAGTATGTCCTAAACTAACTTGACCAGTAAGGCAGCCACTCAAGTTGCCATGTAAAAATGACACCTCTCTAGTTTTCACCAAAAGAAGTCAAAGTACACTCAGAGGAAATGGTCTCTTTCTGCTTTTAGATGGAGAACTTCAATGTGGTATCTGACAGATTAATTCTAAACCTTTCTAAATACAATCTACCCAGAAGTTTTTTGACTGGTAAGAATGGAAATTTTCTATTTTAGTCTACAGAGTCTAAAATTTTACCAGATGACTTTTTTACCTTTTTTTCAAGCAGCTCCATTTCCCCAAATTCAATTGAATCAACAATGATTGACTCAATACATTCTCATATAAAAAATAAATAAATAAATAAATAAATAAATAAATAAATAAAATTGATATTTTTTTACATAAATCTTAGAGAAGTTTCTAGATTCATTACAATGACCTCTCTGTTTCCTTTAATAGGGGTCGTTTCCACATAATGTCTTGTTTAAAGTATCCAATTTTTTCATGTTAGAAAGAATTACTGGCAGTTTAAAATATAATTAGTTCTCAAATTACTGGCAATTTAAAATAGAAGTAGTTCTATTCTCTCAGGAGAATAGAATTAGTTCTCATTAGTAAACTTAAACATAGCCTTTTACCAGGTTTTAGTAAAATATATAATTCCATAATGAAATATGAATGTTATCCTAAAAATAATACCATTGGAAAAATTATGTAATTATTCAAGCATATTAACTAACTTTATTTACTTTCAAAAACAAATATTGTTAGAAATCCAAATAAGGATATGGGTGGAGTTAGTGAGCAAGGTTAACCAAAGGATGATAACTAGTATTTATTTCTTTAGCATAAAGCATTCTATTTCCAACATGGAGGTACTGGCTGTTTCTCTCTCATCCTCCCACAAACCCTAGAGTACTGCCTGGGCTATAAAAAGAAAGCAGACTATGTGACCGGGTGTGTTTCATACTCCTTTGCTACTGTTTACTCCATCACTTAGAACATCGAGGCAAGAACATGGTCTCTTTTGAAGTACTCATAATATTTTTTAAAAACCCAGTAATTTATGTTTTAGAAAACTGTGAGTTGAATATGCAAAAGTTAGATTTATGTAAACAGCATAATGTGTTAATTGACAGTTATGCACTTAGATTTTATTTATATATGATATATGTTATTTATACATTGCATATTATTTTATAATATATAGTATTAATGCAATTGGAATCCAAACCCCAGGATAATTTTGGTAACAGAATTGACAAGCTAACTTTCAAATCTGTGTAGAAATGCATAGGGTCTAGAATAACCACAAGAGTTTGAAAAATATGAATAGTTTCAAGTCCTGCACTTCCTGTTTTCATGGCTTTGTATAAAACTGTAGTAATCAGAACAGTATGGTGTTAGTGTACAAAACAGAGTGAAAGATCAATAGCACAGAATAGAGAATCTAGAAATAGACTGTCATAAATTCATGGTCAAGCAATAGTTAGTCAAATTTCCAAGTCAATTCAATAAGGAAAAAACAACTTTTTTAAACAAATTGTTCTTAGAACAACTGAAAATTTGTACAGGGCAAACTGAACCCCAACTTCTACCACAGTCCATACCCAAAAACTAATTTCACATGGATCACAAACCTAAATGTAAAACCTAGAACCATAAATCTTCTAGGAGAAAATGTAGTAAAATATTTATGCACTAATACAGGCAAATATTTTTAGACAGAAATTAATAAGCATTGAACATGAAAGAAGAAAAGTGATAAATTGGATGTAATCAAAATATAAAATGTCTGCTAATCAAAATACACTGTTAAATGAATATGTAAGCCACAGATTGGGAAACATTATTTGTCAAATAACTGTTTTGGGGAAATGTTTTATATTTTATATTGTGGTATAAGTTACACTGCTATATATAATTGTCAAAAGAAAAAAAATCTACCAGTGGCAATATAATATTAATTAAGGCACAAAACTCAGAAGTTAGAAGATACACATATTAAATGAAATATGAAACTTTTAAATGACTTAAAAATCTCCCACCAAAAGGCAACTGAAAACAATGATCTATAAAAATCATTTGAAAAGCTGATAACTAGGAAAATGGGAATGTAATATATTGGCATATAGTAACAAAAGACAAATTAAAATGATGATAAAATATATGAATTTCGCTCAAACTCAGTAATAGTTTATAAAAACAACAAAAAGTCTCATTCACACTTATGAACCTGCGGCAGAGGGGTGGGGGAGGGGAAACAAAGAACTGTCACATAGATTGGGGTTGGAATTTTGAAATCGGTAACAAGGCAGGAACTCTTTAAATTTTGGGTAAACTTGTGAAGTGTTAGAATACTGTGGAAACATTCTGAAAACAGCTATAAATACTAAAAATATAGATATTCTTTAACTGAGAGTTTCACAATCTTGACACGATTGACATTCTCTCCAGATCTTTGCTTGTGGTGGGATCTGTCCTGTGCATAGTAGGATATTTAAGGTATCCCTGGCCTCCTCCCACCCCTTCCCTGTGTGACAACCTGAAATATCTCAGGACAATGCTCAATGTCCCCTGGAGGACAAAATCTCCCCTAGTTAGAACCACAGTTTTAAGTTAGCCTCTCAAACTATTTTTGTTGCATTGGTAGAGTAGCAATTTTGGTAATGAATAAGAAATATCACCAAAAGTAGAAATGGCGCAGCTGTACCATAAAATATTATGGGTGCATCAAAATAATGAATCAGCATTATACTGGTTGATTAGAGGGACGTCCATAGGTGTTACTGAGTAGGCAGGAAAGAGGGGAGCGAGCTTGAAAAAAAGATCACCCTGAAACATAAAGAACACATGGTTTTCATAAAATTCTATTAATTCCTTTAAAAGAAAAGTATGTCAATATGTATGTACACATAATCATATAAATAAAATAGTTAATGAAAAAACTAAATTGTAACATTATTGTGGCTGGCTAATATATCAGTCTGGCAGCATATTTATAAAACTAATATAAGCAGATTTTGTAGTGAGAAGAGGTGATATAACAAAGTAAAGAGGCAACATTAACCTCTAGGTTTATCTGGTAGATGCAGAATGACTTTGTTTTGAAACTATACTGTGAATGATTTAATTTTAAAGCTTTTTTTCTCCAGTTATCTACCTCTTTCTGCATTTGTGATTTCCTTTTGGTAAGTGTAAATGATCCTGTGGTCACTTAACGGCTGCGCTCTCTGAGCCCTTGCCAAGTGTTGACAGGTGTCTGAAATAAGAGCCAAACCCTGTTGGCATGCCTCAGATTTATTCCCTGGTCCAGTAAGACGGCCCTCAGACTAGCAGACACACAAAGGCAGTCTGAGACCCACGCCAACGGGCCTCCTTTCCGATTCTGCTAGACTTTTACACCAGGCTGCATGTTGACTAATGAACAGCATGCTGTATTAGTGACAGTAACGATCACAAGAAGATACATCTTGGTGCCTGTCCAACAAATCCCTCTCTCACCTGCTGAACTAGAGATCGAATTGAGAACTATGAAAAACTATGGGACACACCATCATGTCCTGGTATGAACGTGCGCTGGTGATCTGCTATAGAAGCATTCTAAAAGCATCCTTAAGGAGTGAAATCAATTAAATTAATCATGTAGAATATGGATTAAGAGCTCAGTAGCCTGAGTTCAAATCCCAACTCTAACATTTACCTAGAGGTGTGACTATGAGCAGATTACTTTGCTTCTCTAGGCCTCTGTTCCCCATTCATAAAATGAGGATAATAATGTCACCTACTTCATTGGGTTTGTTGTAGAATTAGTATTCTTAAAACACGACAGCATCCAGCACGTTATAATCATTGTGTAAATGTTTGCTATTATTATCATTCCTCAGTTGAAGATACTGAGACTATAAAGTATGTAACACATCTTAAAATATATTGTTCTGTTCTAAAAGAACAATATGAAACTAAAAGACCCTGTCCTTGATTAGATGGGACATTAACAAAGTAATATTTTAGATATGATTAAATGGAACATGAAGTAGCACCGATTACCTAGGTATCATGAACAGAGAAAGTTATGTGTATTGACACCTAGTGTTTACTAGGCATCTACCATGCCATATGTGCCATGAATTATGAACGTCAGGGTACAGGATAATTACCTGGGAGTCTTGGAACAATAAACATTGATAAGCCCGACCCTGAGAGTTTTGATTCAGTGAATGTGCTACAGATCCTAGGACTAGGAATTGTTAAGAGGCTTATACGTGATTTTCACGGTCAACCTAGTCTGGATACCATTGCTATGGAACAAATTTACTGAAGTTATTAACCCTGATTTGGTTTTGCTCTGCATTCTAGGCAGACTTGGAGAGTCTCTATCCACTGCAGTGTGTTTGACATGGTTGATAGTTTGTGTTTTGGTCAAATACTCTAGAACATTCTGTCTTTAAGTACTTGAGTATCTTAAAACTGGTCCATTCCTCTGCTGACCATCAAACTGTGCAGCTTGTCAAAAGGAAGAGCTGACAATTTAACACTAATAAGAAAATCAATGGGTATATTTTGAAATGTATCATTTTAGAGAATCAGTTGTTAAAGTTTATTTGTTTCAACTTAAATCCATTACATGTTTTTGATAAATATTTAATGAAGTACATTAAGTTACTTTGTATACTTACACACTTATTTTGGAGAAATATTTATAGTTGAAATGTATTTATCATTTCAAAAAGCATGCTCCTGACTCTGTAGTGAATAGAGTCGTGCCGTTCAAAGGACAATAGGCATGACAGTGATCCCTATTGCTGGACTCACCATTCTTTTTTTCATAGATGAGAAGGTGAGGAGGCTAAAGTGTTCAAATGTTAATTGACCTTTTCAAGGTCCCAGATATCATTAGTGGCTTTCTGAGTTCTAGAAAACCATTTGTGTGATTGCAAGGCCAATATCCTTCACTAAGCTCTCTGGCCTTAAAATGACTCTGAGTTTGCATATTATTTTATTGCTACATTTTCATTAATAATTGGACAGAAAATTTGGAAGTTATACAAATGAAAGTTTTCTATGATTACATTTGGCATTAAAAACCTAGTGGGTTATTTAACTCTTTGCACATTGTTAATTCGCTAATCCTAATACATTTTGTGAGTGTGAATAAGGAGTCTATTCAATATGACCTTTTAAATATAAGCAGAGGAAATTGAATCAAGTTTCCTCACTGCGAATGTTGTAGTAAGAAGATTGTTGGCTGGTACTTAAGAATCTCCTGTAATATAATTTTTTCTCCTTTACACAGAATGAGTTAATTCCCTTCATTAGAGAATGCGAGGCAGACATAGAGAACTGAGCTATGCCAGCTTTTCAAATCCTCCCTATCCCAACCTAGACCAGGCAGAAAAGGTGCAGAGACTCTGCTAAATAAAGAATGGCTCTCTAGAAGGGTACTCGTAAAGAACAGGTTAATAGAATCTTATCCAGTAAAGGATTTTTGAAAGAATGATAAATATGGACTGAATTCTACTTGACCTTTTATTTAATGAGAAGAAAGACTTTGAAAAAAATCAGAAAACCTAACAAGGTAAATATCACAGAAAGGGCACAGTAAATACGCAGAGGTTTTAACATGGCTTCTATTTCATTGGATTAGATATTTTCCCTTAACTGTACTTATAATGTAGTTCTTAATATTTTTAGTTTAGTATCATTTTTTAATAATGAAATTCATTTTTAAGGGTGGTTTAAGTTTACAGGGAAATTGAGCAGAAAGTACAAATAGTTCCCATAAACTTCCCAATGCTTCCTTCCACCTCAGCCCCCGAGTTTGCCATTATTAACAACTTGTATCAGTGTGGCACATTGGGTATAGTTGATGA
Source organism: Rhinolophus ferrumequinum (assembly GCF_004115265.2). NCBI lineage: Eukaryota > Metazoa > Chordata > Mammalia > Chiroptera > Rhinolophidae > Rhinolophus > Rhinolophus ferrumequinum. The sequence continues at coordinate 22,217,259 of NC_046287.1, read as the reverse complement.
ACCAATATTGATACATTATTTTTAACTGAAGTCCAGTTTATGTTAGGGTACCACATCTTTGCGTTGTAAGGTTCTATAGATTTTGCCAAATGCATTGTCAGTACCCACCACCATACAAAATAATTTCAGTGCCCTAAACGTCCCTTATGCTCAACCTATTTATTCCCCGCACCAAAAACTTCAACAATTGATTTTTTTACTGTCTCTACAGTTCTACCTTTTCCAGAATGTCATATAGCTGAAATCATACAAAATGTAGCCCTTTTGCATTGGTTTTGTACACTTAGCAATATGCGTTTAAAGTTCTTCCATGTCCTTTTTGTGGTTTGATAGTTCATCTTTATCACTGAATAATATTTGACTTTATGGATGGATGTATCACCACTTGTTTATCCATTCATCTATTGAAAGATATCTTGGTTGACTTTAGGCAATTATGAATAAATCTGCTATGAACATTCATGTGTAGGTTTTTGTGTGCACAGAGGTGTCCAATACATTTGGGTAAATATCCAAGGAACACAAATGCTGTATCATATGGTAAGAATATGTTTAGCCTTTAAAAAAAAAAAAAAAAAAAGAACTGGTGAACTGTTTTCCAAAGTGGCTGAATCATTTTACATTTCCACACAGCAATGTATGATAGTACCTGTTCCACTTCTTCACCAGCTTTCAGTGTTGTCAGTATTTTGGATTAAAATAACATGTATATACCCTTTTATAAGGTATAACATACAACATAATGTATAATATACAATTTTATATACAATTTTACAAAGGTATATTCATGTTATTTTAATTTGCAATTCCCTGACAGCATACAATTTTAAAATCTATTGAGATTTGTGTGAGTTTGGCAGATGGTATCTTTCAACAAATTGATTATGTTTATATGAATTACCAAATTTGTGAGCATACACTTGTTCACAGTATTCCTCAATTATCCTGTAAATGTTCACGTGTTTAGTCATTATGGTTCCCCTATTAGTGTTTTTGATATTAGTGATTTGTGTCTTCTTTTTGTTAGCTTGGTTAGCTTGGGTAGGGGATTATGAATACTATTAATCTTTTAAAGAATCAGATTTTGATTTCTTTTCTTTTTCTGTTATTTGACTAATTTTAATTATACTGATTTCTTTTTTGATTTTCATTATTTCATTGTTTTCTGCTTAGTTTGATTTAATTTGTGCTTATTTTTCTAGATTCTGAGGGTAGGAGCATAGATTATTGATTGTAGATCTCTTTTAATATATACTTTCAATGCTATTCATTTCACTTTATTGCTTTTGATGCATCAACGCATATTGATAGGCTTTGTTTTCATTTTTTATTTCAAAATATTTTTAAGTTTTTCTTGCAACTTCTTAATGATCCATGTGCTATTGAGAAGTCTCAAAAATATCCAAATATTTTGGAATTTCTGAGGTATCATTCTGTTATTGATTTTTAGTTTAATTCATCTCTAGTCTGAAAGCATACTTTGTATGATGTCTGTTCTTTTAAATTTGTTAAGGTGAGTTTTATGGTTCAGAATCTCATCTATCTTGGTGAATATCTCATAAGCTTGAGAAGAATGTATATTTGGTTGTTACTTGATGAAGTATTTTATAAATGTCAATTAGATCTAGTTGATTGATGGTCCCATTTAGTTCAACTACTTCTTTACTGATTTTCTGCCTGCTGTATCTGTCCGCTACTTATAGGAGAGTGTTGACCTCTCCAAATATAATAGTGGATTCATTTATTTCTCCTTGCAATTCTATCAGTTTTTGCCTCACATGTTTTGACACTCTGTTACTAGGCACGTAGATACTAAGAATTATTATGTCTTCTTGAAGAATTGATCATTTTTATCATTATGTAATGTTACTCTTTATAATTATCTTTGCTCTGAAATCTGCTCAAAAGATAATATAGTAGCTACTCCAGATTTTCTTTTTTTTTTTTTTCTTTTTTTGAGTAATGTTAACCTGGCATGTCTTTCTCCATCCCTTTACTTCTATTCTGTGTTCTGTGTCTTTATATTTAAATGAGGTTTTTTTTGTAGACGATATATAGATGAGTCATATTTTTTTTCCAACTCTGAGATTCTGTGTATTTTAATTGTTTTATTTAGACCATTCACATTTAAAGTAATTATTAATAGCTGCATTTTAATCTATAATATTTGTAACTGTTTTCTACATGTTGCCATTGCTTTTTGTTTCTTTTTTGTCTTCTACTTTTTTCTACTTTCTTTGGTTTTAATGGAGAATGTTATATGATTCCATTTTCTTTCCTCTCTCAGTATATCAATCGTACTTTAAAAAAAAATAGTGGTTACCTTCAAATTCGAAATAAATCATTATGAGTAATATAAATCCCCTTCCAAATAGCACTACAGCTTCACAGGTATATCAAATACCTTAAAACAGAGTATTCCCATCTCCGTTCTCCATTTGCTTATAATATCATTATAACTTATTTCATCCACAAGTTATAACCATTAAATACATCATTGCTGTTATTTGGAACAATTGTTAAATCAATTAAGAATAAGAAAATAAAACTTTATATATTACCTTCACTTATTTATTCTTTAATACTCTTCCTTTCTTTATGTAGATCCAACTTTCTAACATATATCATATTCCCTCTCTCTGAATAACTTCTTTTAATATGTCTTACAAGGCTAGTCTACTATTGACAAATTCTCTATTTTTGTTTCTCTGAAAATGTCTTTATTTCTCCCTTATGTCAGAAGGATAATTTGAATGGAAAAATAATTTTAGTTTGGTGGTTTCTTTTTCCTTCTTTTACCACTTTAAATATTGTACTTCATTTTCTTTGTGCTTGCATAGAAAACGTTTCTGAAGAAAACTTTCATATAATTTTATCTTGTTCTTCTATCGGCATGTTGTTTCACCCGTCTTCCTGGCTTCTTTCAAGGTTTTCTGTTTATCAATGATTTTCTCTGATTCAAATATGATATCGCTAGACATTGAATTTTTGGTATTTATCCTGCTTAGTGTTGTGTGAGCTTTCTGGATCTGTGGTTTGGTGTCAGTCATTAGTTTTGAGAAATTCTCAGCCTTTATTACTTCAAATATTACATCTGTTTCTTCCTTTTCTTCTTCTCCTTCTCTTCCTCCTCTTCTCCACCTCCTCTTCCTCCTACTCCTCCTTCTTCCTTCTTCCATCCCCTTCCCCTTCTCCTCTCCCTCCTCTTTCTTCTTCCTCTTCTTCTTCTTCTTCCTCTTCTTCTTCTTCTTCTTCTTCTTCTTCTTCTCCTTCTCCTTCTCCTTTTCCTTCTTCCCCTCCTACTCTTCTTCCTCCTTCTCTTCCTCCTCCTTTTCCTCCTCCTCCTTCTTCTTCTTCTCTTCCTCATCTTCCTCCTTCTTCTTCTCCTTCTTTTTCTTCTGCATCTCCGTCTTCTTCTTCTTCATCTTCATCTTCGTCTTTGTCTTCTTCTATTCACATATGATTACACATATGCTACACCTTTTGTAATTGTCTTGGATAGTTTAATATTCTTTGTGATAGTTCTTGGATAGTTTGTTTCATAGTTTTCTGTTTTCTCTTTGCATTTCATTTTTGATAGTTAGTAATGCCATATCTTCAAACTCACTGGTTAATTCCTCAACTGTGTCTGGTCCATTGGTGAACCCATCAAAGGCATTCTTCATTTATGTTACAATGTTTGTGAATTCTTGCATTTCCCTTTCTTTCTTTCTTAGAGTTTCTACTTCTTTGCTTAGATACCTATCTGCTCTTTCACATTTTCTACTTTTCCCTTAGAGTCTCTGGTGTGTTATATCTGGCATATTAATTTACCCATTAGGGTCCTTAGGATAGTTATTTTAAATTCTCAGTTTGGTAATTCCCAAATATTTGCCATATCAAGTCTAGTGCTGACGCTTGGTCTGTTTCTTCAGATTATCTTTTTGTTCCCTTTTAGCATGGCTTGTAATGTTTGTTGTTGTTGTTGAAATCCATACATAATGCATCAAGTAAAAGGAACTGAGGTTTTTCTAGATGTCTGGCTATAAGTTAGGCTGTGTTTACTGCTTGTTAAAACTGTCGTGTCAGAGCCTAAAATTTCCTCTGGTGTTATGGTTTTTGCCTCCCTTATTTTCTTTGGGCATCCCTGAAGACTCTTGAAAAAGCATCTAAGTTTTTTTGTTTGTTTGTTTGTTTGTTTTTTAAGCTGTAATTACCTCATATTATTCAGGAACATTATCGATGTGCTACAGTGTAGAGTTGTGGTAGCACTCTATATTCCTATGATTACATCTGTCTTTTAGTGAGCCCAAGCATGGTGTCTCCTTTCCCCCAGATAGGTTAAGTTTTGATAAAATTTCAATAGGTTAGATTCTGGTACAATAGTTTAGTAGTTTCCTTTGAGGTCAAGCCTTGTTAATGGGAACAGACAGTTTTGAGGGTATTTCAAAATACTTTTTTCCTCCTTGCTCTCCTGGAAGCAACCGGGGAGTTTTCTCAGATCTTCACAGTGTGACTCTGGTAAATGGTTCCTGCAGTTAAAACTCAAGAGAACATTAATCTCCCCAAAGAATGATCCTGTAAACCCTCAAACTAAGTTCCTAAGTTCAATATTCAATGAACTGAAAGTTGGTTATTTTTATGTAAAGGAAAAAGAAAAAAAAAGAAACCCAAATCTGAGAATATAAGCAAACAAATCAATCTGTTCAACTATTTACATGAATTTATTATCAAAATTTTATATCAGAATGTACACAAAGCCATAAGCTAGTGTGTTCTTTCATAGATGAGTAGACACATCTTCTCTATTTTCCACTCACAAATAGTCACATTTTATACACTAGAGCATAGGCATAGCTACTGCATATAATGATCCCCAGTACAGTACTGGAAGTTCCTTGTAGGTGAGGTGACAATTGTGAAACAACTTAGGGTCCAAAACTCAAATATACACCACTATATAAAATATACAGAATTTAAAAACAATTAGCTATATCAATATAATGTACCTTGTTTCTAGAAGACCTTAATGATTTTAATAAAATCATCATAATTTGTTGGTTTATGTCATTGTAAATAAAATGACAAGTAACATTATTTTCCCTTACACCATTTGATAGGTCCAATGGTCCAAAACCTAAGTGAACAACATATGGTTTGACATGACCAAAGAGAAGCTTGAAAAGGAACAGGATAGTCTGTTGAAAGTAAACCATTGTGACAGATACAGTTTGCAAATACAAAGCATATAAAAAACTTGTTTATTCTTTATGCATTGTATTTAAGAGTTAATTAATGTTTCAGTCACTTTTAAAACCAATTCTAGTTTTATTTGAAATAATGTTAAGTAAACAAATAGTTAAAAACACATATAATTATCATAAATCATAACAAAGTATCAATGACAGCAGTTAAAATTAATATTTAGTGAGATAAGCCAGAGAGAGAAAGATAAATGCTGCATGTGTCACTTATATGTGAAATCTTAAAAAAGAATCAAACTGACAGAAATAGAGTTGAAAGTGTTTCCAGGGGTTAAAAGGTAAAGGAAATAGGAAGAGATTGGTGAAAGGATACAAAACTTCAGCTATAAGATGAATAATGTCTGAGGATCTAAAGTAAAACATGGTGACTATAGTTGATAACACTATATTATTTAATTGAAATTTGCTAAGAGAATAGAATTTAAATGTTCTGACAAAAATTAAAAGATAAATATATGAGGTGATGGATGTGTTAAACTAGACTTAGGGAATTCTTCATCTATCTATCTATCTATCTATCTATCTATCTATCTATCTATCTATCTATCTATCTATGTCTATGTCTATATCTATATCTATATCTATATCTATATAATCTATACATGGTCTCCAATGTCAATTCTAGATTTCACAGTTCTTGGGAAGTACCATTGTTGGGGTATTTTAGCCTCTTTCCAAGAGTTGGTGATGCCTGGAGCCTCCCCAAGAACCTTTTGTGTAAGAATCTGTCATCCATGGTCCCTACCCTAGCACTGCCTGTCCTTTTTCCATACTTAAGAAAGAATTCCACTTGAATGATCTGCCCCATTGGACCACAGCACGGGGAGCAGGTGATCTGAATGGCATCCTACCCCTCATTCCCCTCACACTCCCTCCAGACTTGCTTCAAGTTCCTGGGTTACCACATAGTTGCTGTGTGACATTTGACGAGTTCCTCGCCTTCTCATAGTCCTGATATTCTACCAATTATACGAGAGTAAATTAATATAAATATAATATTGGAATAGGAAAAATGATATTTACTTTAAGGTGTCTTGAAAATTAAATGAGTAAATGTTATTAGTTCGACGTGTTACATAAAATAAACACTGAATAGAGAATTATTTTCACCTATTACCTTTTACTTTGTAATGTATAATGTGAAAATGCTTAGAAATGTTTTCCCAGTTTTGATGTGTGATTTTTATGTAGATTTTTAATACTCGTTCAGCCACTGGATGATCATGCTACCATGAGAGCGTTATCCAATTGAGCCAGATTATAAAGATGAATCTAAAGAAAATTACCATGTGAGAACCGTGAGGGCAGAGACTTAGTTTTCTTAATTCTATATTCCCAGTGCTCTATGGAGTGCCTAGAAAGTGCTCATAAATATTATTTTATAAATTAAACACTAAAAGCTTTCTTTTGGAATCATAAAGATAACATGGACTCTCTCAACAAAGCGAAACATGCTTCAGTAGGTGGACAAATAGGTTAGTGTTTAAGGACCGGTATATAAAATGACTGTTTTTCATTCTGTTATAATGTAATCTCCCCATTTTCATCAGAAGCATAACAAATATTGTGGTTACAAATAGGAACCTAAGAACTTAGCACAGTGTCTAATGTGTCATGCAAATTATCCATTATAATTCCAACACTGACAGTGACAGAGACTCTTACAGCATAGTTGGTGAGACCTGTTCCTCCTGATGACAAGGAGAAGAAATTAAAAGAAAACATCCCCAGCATCCTCAGTCTCTGGAATAAACCTTTCTCATTACACAAGAAGGGTTATGAACCCAAGGCCAAACAGACATAGTCCATGGAGTTTCTGATTCCCAACCCTATTTTTAATGAAGCACCAGAGAGGAACACTGCTTATTTCCCTGATTTCCTAAGTCAGTTACCTGCAGTTAAATTAGTTACCAAAAAAATGTTGATCATGTCTCTATTTTTTTAAATTCTACTTACACCCTCAGTATCTGAGATGTATCTATATCCTCATTTTTCACACAGTTCCTGGCACATAGTAGGTGCCCAATAAAGGCTTGTCAACTTGCTTCATAAATATGTTTTTTGAAAAATAAATCTCTCACTGCCAGATGATTTAGACCGACTAAATTAGTAATTTTACTCTTACTTAATATGCTTTTGAAATGTGCTTCAGTTTTCTACCACCCCTTGAGAACTCAAAGCTTGAGTGTAAATCCTCAGTGCAGACAGTAAATAGCACAGCTGGTAAACCACAGGGCAAATTTGCAAACCCTTGTGTTGCTTGATTTAGTTCAGTTAATTACTGTTTATTTTGAATAATTATGCTATAGTCTGTAGTTTAAAAAACATTTTTGTCTGAGCAAATTGATAGAAATATTTATCAATGTCTTTAGTTAATGCTTTAATTTCCCCCAGATAATCTCTGTGGAATGCAAAATTTAGCTCACTAGTCTCCATAATAGGAGTTGATATATGCTTAGCCTTCTCTTTTAAATATTTTTTGCTTTATCTTGGTTTTGATGAAGCAATGAATGTTCGTGGTAAACCTGGGAATTCTGACTACCATCTGTCTGATACACCTGCTAGGTCCTTACGTCAACTGATGCTCAGGTGTCATTGAACAAATGCACAGCTTCTGGCATCAAAGTCAATCTGTAAAAGTTTTGGTTATCATGGGTTTACATTACTCCCCTTTGCACAGTTTTTTTTTTTCCCCTAAAAAACTCTTAGATTGAAAGAATAAGATCTAAAGGAAAATGTTGCATTCCCTAAAATCTGCCACTGTTTTAAAAAATTTATTTTAAACTGTAATTCATGCTGCAAGGTGTATTTCTTTCCCAGTGTTATTGAACAATACAATTTTTAAAAAGAATGGCTGTTTTTTTTCCCACTTTATAGTATAGACAGATGTCAAACTACAATATTGTACACCTGAAACTTAAATAATATTATATACCAATTTTACCTTAATAACAAATAAAATAAAGAATGACTGCTTTCTTGTTACTGTGGTAGGAATAGTCAAGCACTTCATCATTCAACCTTCTACTCTTAATCAGCTGCTTCCCACTTCTTCCCAATCTATGTCTTCTCCCTAATATGGCTCAAAGTAGAGGAAGGATTGGCTAACATTCCATCGTCTAGTGAGATTTGGCCACGAGGATGGAACTGGCACTGTCCTGTGGTCATCTATAAGCAAGGTGCTTGGCCTGAGTCACCCAAGGACATGAAATCCTGCATAAATGTACCACCAAATTTCAGGAACTTGAGAGGTATTTAATTTGTCCTTTCCCAATATCTGCAGCCAGAGATAAAATGATTGTTTTTCTATACACACAAAATAATCTCTGAAAGAAGAAATGCTGGTAGGTCTATATTCCAGTATCATTGTTCCTGATGGCTCTGGTCTTACAGTCAATAAACAGTGTTAGAGTATCAAAATCAGCATCGGGCCAAAATCACCCTCTCCATCCTTATAAACCCTGATTCATTTTGGTAACTGTAAGTAAATAACAACTGTGCTTTAGTTATTTAATAATATCTACATTGCTAAAATATTAATATAAATCTCTTAAAGGTAAGAAACATGTGGGGCTCTATTGGTCATAGAAAAAACTGTGTCAGACTTTGGTTATGTTTCCAAACCATATTTTAAAAGGTAATGATCATTTTAAAGAAACGTAAGAAATGAAGCAACAAGGAATGTGGCGATCAATGTTTATTTTCCCCTTACTTCCTCTATGTAATTTGTTTCCTCGTTGGCTCTCATACCAGATTGGTGTTAAGCAAGTGACTGATGTAGGGAGAATTGAAATCGGACCAGGAATTGACAGTTGAGCAGGTGACCAGACAGGGCCTCAAGACAATGTGTGATATGTTTGGGAAAAAACAGAAGCAAACAGGGTCAACAACTATGATTTATTTGGGGCCAAGTCTCTTTAAGAATGAAAATTATGAACTATTTTCCCATACTTCCTATGCGTTTAGGCACATGCAAAAATCTTTTCAGAGATTCAGAGACATCAATGATACCACAGACTTAATGATTTGGTAGTTAGAATCCCAATGGATATAGACAAGAATCAGGTAACTATCAACTTTATTCAAAATAGTGAAAATATGAAAACGATCCAACAAGAAAATGACTACTTTTTTAGAATTGTAGGATATGTACACAATAGAACACTACTGAGAAACTTTTTTTTTTTTAAGATGAATCTCAAAAACATGCTGAGCAAAATAAGCTGGACACAAAGGAGGACTTACTTTATAACCTTATTCATATGAAGTCCTATGACGGGTCAGAGTTATCTATAGCCATAAAAATATCGATCAGTCTTTGCCTGGTTGAGGAGTTTGATGGCGAGTTGACTGCCGAGAGGTACAAGAAAGCAAGTTTTCCTGGATGACGGACATAAAATATAATTAAGATGGGATGTGGTTTCACACACATACGCATTAGTCAAAACTAGGAAAACCGTACACTTTATGTGTGTGCATTTTATTGTATTTAAATTATACCTCAAAATTAATTAAGAGAAAGTAAATAATCAGAGGACCTTAAGAGCTGAAAGCTCCAAGTAACAGTGTCAAGGAGACAATGTTTAGGAATCAGTTTCTGTCACCTTGTTTTAGACCTAAGTCAGGGATGACTACCCAAGTGTATCGTGCACTAGAAAAGGCATGTGGTCGAGTTAGGTTCTTATTATATTCCTTCATTTGTTCAAGGTATATTTACTATACCAGACACTGTCTTAAGCACTAAAGGTACAATGGTAGGCAATGGTCACTTACCTTGTGAAGCTTACGCTTAGTGAATATTAACCGAACAATTGAAAGTATGCAACATTACAACCATGTCAAGGACTATCACGTCAGTGTGTGGATGAAAGCTGAGCAGCAGCTTCTGAATGACAAGTTGTAGCAACCCTGTACATATTAACTAACATGGAATATGCTACAGCATTCCTATGCATTTAATATTCACCTCTGAATATTAAATTCAAAAATTCAATTCTGTTGGGGTCAACCATCTCACATCACCCTCAACGTTCCAAATCTATGAGATGAGGTCACAAACACCTTTCTTGATTTCTCTGTTCTTACTTTTATTTATGGCGCTTAACACATCTTTTAAAAAAACATTTTTATGGTTTTTGTTGATACTATGATTCTAACAGACACAAAACTTAAAGGCAACTACTTCTTTTTATTCAAGAGACCTAGCAAAATTTGTGGTACCAACTGGTCTAAATAAATATTGTTGCTTCGTTCATTTTCTTTGTATATGCCCGTTAATTAGTTCACGAAGAATTGTTACTTTGTTCAGTCTGTCTGTATGTCTTTTAATTATTCCTCTAACTAAAACTTGATATTCAATCAAATCTCAAGACAGATATTTTTTAATAACATAATTATTATCGTAATATATCAGAGGATATTTTCCTGAAGACAGTAATATTTTACAGTTTTGATATTTGGGGTTGTTTTGAATTAATCCTGCTAAGTTTAAGAATGAATCAGGGCCTAGGAAATAAAAGAAACCATCCGGTTGCATAAGCCCACAAGTATAGTCTGAAATGCAACAAAATAAATTTTGTTATTTTCAAATTTTATTCTCCAAGGCAGCACGTCTCAAATACAGTGAAGTGAGGCACTTGTGCAACACAATTAGTTGTAAGGTCGCTTGCAATGTGTTACTGGCAAAAGTACTGAATATTTTTATATTGTTTTTTTTCCCCCAAAATTAGAGAGAATTCAAAATTATCTCAATCTTTTCCTTTTCCTTCCTTGAATTTATTTAGAGTAAAAACGTGAGTTTATAACGTTTTGTAAAATCAGAAATTTTGCAAAATCAAAATCCTGTTTTACTTAAATTGAAGTTTCTGCTAAGGTATGTATTAAGTAAGCAGAATTTGAGAATCTTCATCATGCTTGTTAGGTCATGATCTTGCATGTACTTTTCCTTTTTTCATTTATATTATCTTTTTTCATTTAAATTTTATCAATGGATAATTTTTTAATGACAACATAGCCTGGGGAAATGAGAGTATGAGTGGAAATGATAATATAAACATTACTGTCCATAACAGTTCATTAGTTATAATGATCAAATTGGAAGCCATTTGATGATGCCAGTAAAATTTTAGTAAATGCATTACATGTTAAATCTGTAAAAGCTGTGATGGCATTTAAAAACAACAACAACAAAAAAAAACACATAAGATTTGTCTTTCTTAGAGGTAAAATTATGCATTTGTTATTAATTCTGTCTATAGAAGGGTTGTCTGGAAATAAACAACCACAACTCTTAGAAATATATAATATTGTAAAATAGAAAACACTTGTATGTCTCAAGGGCCTTATGTAACCCACTGACAACAGCCTACTTAGAGAGCAACTATCATAGATGGACGTGGATGCTTAGAGTTGTAGGTGAAGGTTTGAAATCACTGATGAATTAAAACTGGGTTGTGTTCAGAGGAAACTGAATTGCCATTAAGAAAGGTCAGAACCTGTGGCTAAATTTAACAGTAATAAGTATCTCCAGGAAGTAACCATGATATGACGGGGAAAGCTAAAATGAAAAAGGACTTTTAAAAGATAAAATACAATTCTGTATTAAATTAATGTAAAAAGAAGAGCAAGGAACATATCAAGTACCTTGGAACAGGAGAAAAAAATGGGTACTGAAAGGACAAATGCATTTAATTTTTAAAGTTTTTTTTTTCTTTTACAACAAACTTTAATTGTGTTCATGTAACTAGAATACAATCGTATTATAACAACGTGAAATGGGATGAAATTACTGAAACTGATAGCAATAGTATGTTTGTCCATATAGGCAAGTTTAAAACATTAAAAAAAAAATAGCAAATAAAAGTTATGATAAAACAGGCATGGATAGATGCTATATTTACTTATAATCAATTTATTTATACTTAATTTAATAAATATCTGTTTTTGTCTTGCACTGATTAAGGTGTATCATTGCAAGTTTACATAAATAAAATAGAAGGAAAGAAAAATAAAAAACAGCTGTGTATCTTGTATTGAGAGCTTTTGATGTAGATTTCTAGTTCAATATATTTATGCACCCTAAGCAATTCACTTAGGTTGCATGTTATATAAACATATTTAGAAAGCACACATTTTACTTCTACATCTAAATAATTCAAATGGTTTGTGCTGGCAAATTCAGATGAATACATCTCAGATTTAAAATGTTCATGTGTACCTCAAAATTTCTCAGTGAGTTCAAGATAATTGTTCTATATAGATTTTCTGCTGCCCCTTAAATATGTTTAGATGAACACAAGATTTATGCTTTTGACTGTGTCACAGAAGCTGGAATCAGATACTCCTACAGCTGAAAAGGAAAACAAGATGGATTAAAAATAAACAAGGACACAGACGAAAACAGAAACGCAGACAGAAAGGATTTGGGATGCAAGATCCTGAAATAAAAAGAAGGGAATTGTGAGGAGCCCTACATTTGCAGCCACTTTTTACCCTCAAACCCTTTGCCAAGTCACAGGGCAGAATAAGGACACTGCAAAAACCATGAAGTAGAGGTTGTTGCAACCTCACAATGAGGAGAAAAAATGACTTTAGGGCTACCAAGCCAGCTAAGATTTGAGGATCCATGTCCTTAGATAAAAGAAAAACAAAGGGGATTGAGCTTGACTTTCTGCCCACATCTTTGTCCGTTAAAGCAATTGCTTATTAATACGCCACTCAGGTATTGGGAGTGATGCCAATTATCCAAACAGTAAATAGCCAGAAGGGCTAAAATCTGAACAGAAATGTCAGAAATCTCATGTTATTGGTGAGACAAATATTTGAACTCAGGCCTGCCAAGGAGGAGGGACTAAACAAAACACCCCAGGTTTTTTGCTGTGACTCTGAGTGGGATGTATTCCAAGAGTAAGTGCAAACTAGGATTTGACTTTCCTTACTTGTGAAAACATGATCTGTACATACTTCACCTTCTTACAAAAGAAAATTGAATCCTCTCAGATGAAGATAATATCATCAAGAATCTCTACATTTTTAAAATATACAATATGTGGTCTTGAATAAAAAATACCAGAAATACCAAAAACAGAATTAAATGACCAAAATCAAGCACCTTCCCTGCCAAAAAAAAAACTAATCTTCAGAAAAATTTAAATTAATTAATCAATTTAGTAAGGTTGCTAGATAAAAAAATCACTATATAAAGTTACTTTAATACCTCTATATTCAAATAAATCATCAAAAATAAAATGTGAAGATAATTTTTTTAAGAACTTTAAACATTTAATCAAATTATAAGTAATAAATCTAATGAAAGATTCACAAGATTTTTATACTGAAGACTGTAAATATTATAAAGGAATTATTTTAAAAACTAAATGAATGGAAGGATATACCATATTCAGGAACGGGAAATGTCAATATTGTAAAGATATCAATGCTTTCCAAATTATATGTAGATTAAATTATATTCCAATTATAATTCCATGTTTTTTTTAGTAGAGGTTGTTAAGCTAACTATAATTTTATTAATTTTTTAATGATCAAAAACAGTTTAAACAATCTTAAAGAGTTTCTCTAACATATATCAAAACTTATTATAAAGCTAAAAAATTAAACATTCTGTTATTGGTGCTAGGATAGATGAATAATTAACTCAAATAGAAACAGGACAACATATACCTGTTATATGACAAAGTCACCATTGCAATACAGTGGGGAAATATATACAAATTGTTGGTTATAAAAACAATCTTGGGGATATAAAGTACAGCATAGGGGATATGAATATAGTCAATAATATTGTAATAACTATGTATGTTGTCAGATGGCTACTAGACTTATCAAGGTGGTCCTTCATAAGTTATACAAATGTCTAATCACTATGTTGTACACTTGAAACTGATACAATATATGTCAACTATAATTGGAAAAAATATTTAACTAAAAATAAATAACACTGGGTCAGATGCATATCCACAATTTTTTTAATCTTGATATCTTTTCACACTGTATAAAAATTAAATTAGAGATCAATCATAGACAAAATGTTAAAGATAGAAAAATAAAATATCTAGACAAAATATGAGAAAAATTCATCATGCATTGTGACACGCAAAGGTTACTGAAGTAAGATTAACAAAGTAGAAAGATAGGTAAATTGGCTTTATTTGAGTTTAAAAATTCTGTTCATCAGACCACATCATTACAAGAGTGAAAAGGCAAGCCACAGAGTAGATGTTTGTAATATACATTTCAAAAAATTAACTTTTATCTAGAATATATAAAGAGCTTCTATAGGCAAAGAAGATACAAAGAACCATTTTTAAAATAACACTCTTGAACAGGCTACTTTTACAAAAACAGATACCCAAATTGCAACCGATATGATACAAATTCAAAACACAATAAAATGTAACTAAGTACCCATCAGAATGGCTATACTTTTTAGAAAGAAAAGAATAGTCAATATCTAGTATTTTCAAACATGCAGTGCAACCACTAGTGTGAGTGTAATTTTTTCCACTAGTGTAGAAAACTGGCAGTCGATAATAAATACGGTCACATACACATTTTATGAACCACCAATCCCACTCCTAAATATGCATACTCTCAAAATAATTACTTATGTAAACCCAAATATATGTAACAGAAGTTCACAACCATATCATCTGTAATAACTCAAATTGGAAGCAACCAAATATCCATCAACAATAGAATGGATAGAATGTGTCATATTCATGCATTGGACTATTTTAAAGCAATAACAATCAAACTATTGCTATGTGCAAAAGGGTGAACCTCACAGATATAAAAATGAAGACACAATATAATACATACTGGACACTTACTGCAAATTAAAGTTCAAAACAAACAAGTTCTACTTAACTTGTAAAACGTATATTTTTGTCAGTTAAAATTGCACTGATAGGCAAATTAGTTTTCCTGACATTCTTGTTCTTCTACAAATAAATGGAGATGGTAATGTCTATCTTATTACATTCTCACAGAAAGTAAATGAGGTGATGTGTGTAGAGAAACTAGTACAGGTTGTGGCATAGCGTAAATAAATGTTAATTTATTTCCCAACATTTTCACCTGAACCAACACTTTTACCTGAACCTGTTCAGAACCTGTTCGTTTTCTCAGATATCTTGTATTTCAGAATAGAAACCTTGGAGGCATCTTTATTCAGTTCCCTTCTTTTGTCTTCCTTCCTAAATTAGTCATTAATCCCTTTTATCTCCCAAACATGTGTCCATTCTGTTTTTCCTTCTTTTCTCTATTGCTCCTGTTTAAATAGACTTTCACAAGAGTATCATTATTATTTTTCCTGTCTTTAACCTCCTTCTGTGCTAAAGTATATCCTTGGCAAAATTTTCTGAATTAAACTTCTAAAACATATATCTTATTTTTACTTCTTTACAAAGGTATCAATGTCTCCCATAGCTTATACCATAAAGAATAAAATTCTTAGTGCTGCATATAAGACTCTCCCAAATATGGCATTCATCTATCTTTCACATCTTATGTTACCCACTGTAACTACATTTAAGACCATAACATATTTAAGACTCCACCATTCTCAGTGTTACACTTCCAGAAAAAGGCTTGTAATTAAATATCTCTTTCTATGTTTTATTCATAGAATCCAAAATACTCTTTATCCTTTTGATTTCATATCATACTTTTTGAAATTCTATATTTTTCCTCAAGACTACAATCAAGTCTTACCATTTACATATAGCTTTTCTGTCTTCTCAGTCTAACTTAACAGTGTATTCTTTGTGTACTCAAAACAGTTTGTTTAGTATATTTACAGCAATAATCACTTTCTGCCTTGTATATGTTTTTGTTAATTTTGTGCTTGTGTTCTTCCCACTCAAGCATATTTTCTTGAATATCAGGCAAAATGTGTAATTTATCTTATTTCTCCATGTTCAAGAACAGTACTGAACACTTGGATTGGTTCTTCCCCTATTCCCAATGGTTTTGAACTAAATTTAGTATATGTGCGTGGGAGAGAGAGAAGGAAAGCTGTCTGAGAGGAAACAAACAAACAAACAAAAATTCCAAGTTAGATTTCTATTCTAATAAAAATTTTTAAAAGTTCTTATGTTTTAAAATATTTTAGTAGTTTATCGACTATAAAATAGTGACTAACAGAATTAGTTATTTAACATATATTAAGTAGTAACTGTTATTAAAATATTCTATGGTGTATCTAGGACCTTTGCTATCATTAGGAAAGTTATTTTTATTAAATTCAAATTTTAAGTAATGGCTTCAAATGTGGGAAAGTCTCAGTTCGATGATATCTTCTAAATTTGGAAGATAAAATACATTGTTATTATTATTCTCATTTTGCAATTTAGCTACCATCACAGAAGAGAGTTCTTCCTTTAGAATATAACTACTCTAAGACACTCCTCACAAATACTAGTCAAGTGTGAGAAATAAATGTTCTTCAGAATTGTGCTTTACCTTTCTCACCAGTTCCCATAGGGCAAGATTATTGATTTTTGTTATTATGTTTTATGGTTAAGAGAGTAATTTGTATCCTTAAAAGAGTGACATCAAATATACTGCATTAAAAAGAGACATGACTCATTTTTCATTTTGGCTTCATTAACTTTGAATTCCATCACTGATTGAGCAAACACATTTTGTGTGTATCAGAATTTTTGCTACTTACGGAGTCTGGATTCTAGTATGAATTGATTTGAAATTCAATGCTTTATACAGCTGCTAATAAAGTAGAGATCAATGATTAATAATGTGAAATCTAGGTGTCTGAAATATTTGTCATATAGAAGAGTAAGCATTAATCTATAAAATATAATTTAATAGAGTCTGACAAATCAAAATATCTCTTGACAAAACCAAAAGTGGAAAAAATATCCTGATTTCCATTTCTTTAAAGTAAGAATTTTATTTTATAGCCCTAAAAAAACAAACAAACAAACAAAACAGATGTAGATTTCCTTAGAAATGTACTACATCTCTGAACAGTTAGTAGAATAAATTTGGCAAATGTTCCATAATGTCATCAAGAGAAGTTAAAAATCATAAATCACAGGTGGGAAGGGCCCCTAAAATCAGTGAGGCACCCATTCATCTAGTCTAAGAAACCCTTGGACAATACATTTATGATGTGTCCCATTACATTTAAACAGTTCAATCAAGATGTAACTTACTACTTCCTTTAGATGATGGCAATATTAGAATTTCTTCCTTTTATCGAATTCAATTTGATTTCATGGAATATGTGCATACAAGGTTTGCTTTAAAGCAGGAAATATCCATGTGTTCTTTGTGGTGAATATCAAATATCTATCGCATTGGTTTTCCGAAATAAATAGTAAAGGCGAAGAACACAACATAGAAAGAACTAGGATAACAACACTAGAACCTGATGAGCTGAAGGCAACTATCAATAAAAAATGCAACTACATGTTATTCATTTTTATTTGCTAAGTAAGGGCAGAAAAAGAAGTGTCTTCAAATAGTCATCTTGTGAGATTTTGGTTTTAGGAAAAGCACAGTATTACTAAATATGATTTTAAAAATGCTGTGAAATCTCTACCTGACAGTTCTGCAATATTAAAAATAACTTACCAGCCCCACATTTTTATATGAGAAAACATCATATTTATTATTTTATAGAACAACCTAACTCCTCACCCCACACACCTATTTTTTCAGAAATCTGTGACCTCGACATGTCCAGTATCTTCCCCAGCGACATATGTGGCATTCCAACTAAACTTAGCTTGGGAGTCAGATTTATACTCACTGGTATTGATTTTTATTTACAATTCTATTCCAAGTATGATAATAGAGAAAGACTTACTTATCTGCTACAACTAGCAACGGAAAATAGGAGATTAAATTTCCTAGGGATAATAATTATTACCATGAAATTAGTTAATGATATAAACTTCCAAAATGGTAAAATGCCACTTTGAAACTCACAGATATTGATGATAGGTAATGTGTTGAAGATTATGAAATTGCTCTCATAAAAAAATGTTATATTTAGGGATTCATAGTTGACTATCAGGGTACTATTTGTCTTTTATCATGATTAAAAATATTTTTATAATATTGCATAGGCTGGAGAAGTGGAAGTTAATATCACATAATTAAACTGAGATATAAAAAACAATTATTCAAATCAGTATAAGTAACTAGTTAAGTTAATATTTATTTTAATTGAGTCTTAGAATACCAGTTATGACACATAAAAGAGAAAGCAGTCAATCACAATTGCCCCTGTGGAATTTCTGAAGTGCACCGTATTTCAGTTCTTATGCACTTTATAAAGACAAGGAATTAAAAAAAAAAAAAAAAAAAAAAAAAAAAAAAGGAAAGCCTCATCTCACTGGACATATCAGAGCTTCAACTTCTATTTTAATATTTTATAATCTTAAAACTTATAAAATTTTAACTCTCTAGATAAAAGTTTAATACAGAGGTAGATGCTAGCTTCTGAAGAAGAATTTTATGGAAAGGTTTCTTAAGTAGAAATAAGACTCCAGTATCATATAGAAATGTTTCATGTAACACCAATCAGTTTTCATCAGAAGGCTTCCATTTGATGACACAGAGCATCAGAAAATGACTTTCAAGCTTGGGATGGATTCTCTTACTAACATCATCCTGATAAAATTGGAAGCTCTTTCTCTTTTATAGCTGCACCTGATCAATTTAAATGATCAATTCAAAGTAGTAGTATTTTTACAGTAAAAAGTTAAGGCAGTAAATTGATTTTTATAGTCTTAATTTTGAATTTCACATTGTGCAAAAATGATTGTTACATTGTTACTTCCAACTAAATTGCCTATTAGTCTGCTTCATTCCTCATTTGTTTCTCCCATTTTAATGTTTTGCAGTTTTAGATAATTTGGTTTGCTGTCAGCATTAATGTTCTGTCAGAAGACACAAGTAAGTTCTTTTGTTTAGTTTTGGGGTAAGCCAAAACAAATTTGAACAATACTAAATTTGTATTTCTAATTCCTTGGTCTGGGAACACCACATCATTTATTTTGGCCCCGTTTCCTCATATATTAAATAGGGACAAAAATACCTCCCTTTCTCACTTTTAGGTTTGTTATGAAGTTAAAATGGGGTGATGCAGTGTATGTAAAAGCACATTATAAATCCTAAAATCTTATGTAAATAAACTATTCAAAGTTTACAGACCTTAGCATGGTGTCATTGGTATGTGATAAATGACGAATGCTTATGTTTATGGCAATAATGATTACACTCTTCAGCAGATGGTGGGAACACAAGTGAAATACCTGCAGTTCATTTGCCTGCTGACTTAGGGGATCATTAATGTTTTTATTAGTAATTCAACCAAGGTCAAGTATCACTGGCTAGAAACACAGTGGAATCTGATAAATTGTTGCCTAAATATTTGAAAATGTGGGTAGATGGTTTCAAAAAGGACAAATACAGTATTATCAATAATGAATAATATTTCATCAACTTAAATTTAGAGACAACAAGAAATGAAAGAATTGATTTTCTCATTTAGCATCTCTATGATGGATACTCATCTGAACCTTCTTGGCCTCAATTTCCCATATTTATAAAATGGTTTTTATAATAATGCTCCCATTCTGGGGGAAAAAATGTTACAGGAAATATAAAATTAAATAATTAATAAGAAAGTAAGTTCTAAATTATAAATTGCTAATCAAACATTTATTATTAGTACTAAAGATTGCATTCAATAAAACATGCCCAAGCTGTACTAAATGAATTTCTCTTTTAGAGAATATGTACTTATACCAACAATGTAGATCAACTTCAAGCCAAACAAAAGTAGATAAAATGATTTGTATGGCTTTGCCATCATGGCTAGTTTCATTTTTCTATATTTTCCCCTTTTTAGGTATCATCCTTAGGATTCTAAACTTTTCTAGTTGGCTGCCTTGTCAGATAAAGTTGATGTAATGATATCTACCTATAGTTTTTAAATAACCTCTTTGCTTACAGAAGAATATGAATTGAACCAATCAGCCTTTTATTCAAATATGCTTCAAGCTATATCTAGAGATAATCAAAAAATTTAAACTGAATCTTAAATTGTACTCTGAAACATTCACAGATTTTAGGTACATGTACCTAAAGTAACATTAACATTTTTGATTGGAGGATAATTACACAACATCACCTTCTTTTCAAAGTGCCCATTTCTTGTCAGGCCAGTTGGCCTTATTAAAACTCTAGGAAGCATATATGTGAGTTAAATTCCTGGCAAATATTTTGATGGAGTAGTATCATGTTTCTTCTTCTAAGATTTTTCCTTGAGACAGCTTGCCAAGTTCTGGGGTGATGTATGCCAGGGATAAAGAGCTGAAATCTCCCCCCAGAAAACAATAGAAACTTCTTGTCTCAGACTTTGAAGAGATCTCATCAATAATTTATTTGAGCACTTCCATTATGCTGTAAGGGAACTGAGGTTCAGAGATACAAAGAGCCATTTTAAAACTGACCACTGAAAACAACAAGCCTGGCCCCCAGTTTTATATGAGGTGATTTTTCCATGCTACCTTTGAATATTGTTCTGCTTATGCTTGGAAATCTAGAAGCAGCCAGAGAAGAAGTAGGATATGGTTACAAACATCGATAGAAGGAGGAAGTTTTATTTTGAAGTTAAGAATTTAATTTTGTTTCCAACATGATATTTCAAATAATATATTTAGCTATATTTTTAAAGTAATGTGTTCAGAATTTGTTTTGCTAATTTGAAATCACTAAAATGTGTCATGAAGACTACTACATACAGGTTAGAAAACTTTTCCTTTTCAATGAGATCCGAGTTTTATGCTTAATGAATTCTCTATATTATTATTGAGAAACAGTGAATGTGTCAAAAGAACATAACCTTCATGAACTCTGTTGTTAGAGCCAAATTTGTTCCTACATGATATAGATATAGATATAGATGATATAGATATAGATATAGAGATATATTTCCTTTTTAAGCTAATTTAGGTAATATGGATATTTGTGCATAAAATTAATTTTCCAGATTGGAATATAAATCTCCATTTTCTAAACTTAAACAAAAGTTTGTGATCTTTTTTTTTTTTGAAATTAAAACGATCAAGCTAAACTTTTAAATGTTTTTCTTTTTCCATTTTGTTTTATGTTTTACATGTATGGTACTGTATCTTTATGAAAAGAGTTAGTATTGCACGGACATTTCCAAGAGTGACTTATTTCTGTCTTCTGCACTGCTCAGTCCACATCGGTACTATAGTGTATGTATCAGGACAGTTCAAACTTCATACGAGGACAAGCATTTTATTGACTGCACTATTCATAATCTCTAACACAGGACAAGTATTTGTTAAATGAGGTTATTCAAAGCAGTCAATGTAACCTAAGTTTGTAACTATGAAGGGAAGATGTGATGCAAAAAAATCCCTAGAAAAGCAACCACTTTAATGCTTTGGATGAGGACAGATGAAGAGAATCCAGTATTGAAGGTTGAGTGCTTGGTGTGGTACACTGTGAAGTCAGATGAATCTGGGTTCAAGTCTTAATTCTGTCTCTGTGGGATCTTACTATGTCATTTATTTTCTGTGAGAGGTACTTTCTTCATTTATGAAATGGACACAATTATTCTTTCTTCCCAGTGGTTTTGTGAGGATTAAATGTAATAATTAATATAAAACACCCTCACTAAGTCTGCCACTATGGTCCTCCTGACTATATTGCCCACCGTATTCTTTGTGATGTTTTTCTCTCAGACTCAAACCCCCAATGACAAACACAAGAAATGTTTTCAGTTTTTTGCATGTCTGTCACTGGCTGTCTCCTCTGTCTAGAATGATGTTCCACTCTTCTGGGCACACTGAATCTTCTTTCTATACTGAGCTTGCCCTACTACCAAGAAGAGATTCAACATTATGTCCCTTCTTCCTTTTAGAGAAAGAGAGCAGAACAAGAAAGTACAAAATGATAACTTAACTAAAAAATATTTCTTTAAAGAGGTCATTTGAAAGTATGGTTGAATAAAAGTAAGCTTTACTGAGATGAAGCAGTCTTCTGGCATAAGGTTTACAGTTGATTAAATATTTTGACAAAACTGGTGGAGGAGTCTCTGCTAAACTGGATAGTGTACATTAGCTCTTGACCTTATAAAAGAGTGGATGTGCAGCAAAATCCCCTGACTTAAAAGAACTAGTGTGAAACATTTGATTTTGCCAGAAAAGGAGATGTGCTAAGGAAATGACCATTAGTTATTAAGGGAAAAAAAAAAAATATATATATATATTTATATATGTGTGTGTGTGTGTGTGTGTGTGTGTGTGTGTGTGTATATACCCTTTAAATAAGAAATGTATGTATTAATGTTATTATTAATGTTTCAAACATTTAAACATATGTTGGACCAGTCAACTTTGGAAGTCCAAAGGGGGTGTCTTCTGTTTTATTTCTTTCATGGAGTTCATTTTGTGACGTTTATTTATTAGCCCTTTCCACCACTCTATTGTTTTCTGACTGTAAGAAAATCCTCTACGTATCTCCCACTCCTTTATCTGACAGAGTGAAAATCTTCCATAAATGTGACATAAATTAATAATGGTTTTGCTTTTAGAGCACAATAGGGGAAAAAACAATTTTTAGAGTGTACTTACTTGATAAATGATTAGAAGAATGCTTGCAATTGAGGGACTGTACTAACAAAAAATAAGGATTTAAAAGTCAAGATAAAGTGTAAAAGAGCATTTGTGTGCTTAATGCATTGGATTTATCACAGATTATTTTGTTCCTGATTGTACAATGGTGACTTAATGATTTGAGAAAGTAATCCAATTTTTCCCTCAGAAAGATCACCTTAGAGAAAAAACTCAGTCTTTTAGATGACGGATATATGAATCAAGGCTGCATTCTTTGAGTTGTGTATTGACTTGAGTGTTGTTGTTCAAATAGCAATCTGTGCCAAATGTGTGTAAAAATCTTTAAAATGACTTCAAAAATGAATTACTATACATAATACCCACGAGAGTTCAGTGTTGCTGTTTCCTTTTTATACCAACAAGACTTGATCACAGAAGGTTAAATGACTTTCCCAAGGTTACTAAGTGAATCGTAAGCAAAACTGGAAATAGAGCCCAGGAGTCCAGTTCAGTCTATGCCTTCTGGATGCTGACTGTTTAAAAACTGCAGGATTGTGTTGTCTGGAGGCTCTGGGATGTAGTAACACATCTTTTTAATAATAGAAGTTAAATGTCTAGTTTTGGTTAATCCTAAAATACAATACTAAATTCGAAATTTAAGTGAAAATTTATAAGTTTTAAAAATAATATTCTGTTTTTTCCATGAACATCAGTCCAAAGACAGTATATTTATACATTTGCAAATGTGAATGCTATTTGTTGAAAAGAAAAGAAAAAAAAAAAATGTGTAGCTCATACTCAGGCATAGATTTTGCTACCACGTATTTTAAAATCAATTTTCAGCAAACTGAGAATGCAAAACAATATCTAAAAATTTATGTTCATTTTTTTGTGAATTTCTGTTTAAATAATTAATTCAATTTAATGTAACTAATATTTATTGAGTACCTACTATTTTATTTTGCCTATTTAAAAAAAAAAAATAAAACAATATAAGGGGCAAGAAGTGACCAAAATGATGGTGCTATTTAGACAGACTGATAAGAAGGCTCTTTAGACGATTTCATTTGAGCAGAGCTCTAAATGCAATGAGGAAATGAGCCATGTCAATAACTGAGGAAATTGTGTTGTAAGAGAAAGAAGAGCTAGTAAAATGCCTGTAAGAGGGAGCAAATGTAGAGTGTTCTAGGAACATAATCAGACTCCAAAAGACTAATGTGGACTGAATCATGGGAAACAGTCGTAGAAAAAACATAAGCGTGAAGAGAGCTAGTTGTATAGTACCCTATGAGCCACAGTAAGGAGTTAGAGCTTAATTCTGGGTATAACAGGAAGCTGTTGGAAAGTGTTAAGCAGAGGATCGATGTGGCTTAGTTTTACTACTATTGCTGCTACTATTAGACAACAATGCATGTGAGGGTATGGATTGCAGAAAAAATACCAGTTGGGAATCAGTTATAGAAGTGCAGGCAAAGGATGATGGATCAGGATGAGAGAGGAGCTGAGAGACTCTTACTGTGTTTTTTAAATGTAGCCAGACTTTTGCTCTGGAAAGATGGAGTAAATGGACCCTTCCTTATTCTTCTGGCTAAGTACACTAAAAACTCAGGGCATGTATATATTACACATTAAAAGACAGAATATAGAGAGAAGACTGCAGACTGAGTAATGAGGAATGACACAGTGGAGAGTTATCCAGGTTTTGTTTTTGACTTATATGGCCCAGATTCGATTATGGAGAAGTCAGAAACCTGGAAATGCCACTAAGCAAAGAAAAAAGTCTCCAGAATAGCTGCTCTCTCTAGCTAAATACTAGGAATGGCAGCCGAGCAAGACAGAAAATTTTAGACAAAAACTTTTAGATAATAAAAAATCTACTTCACTCAGACACAAAAGAAAAAAATATTATAGCCTCACCCTTACTCACACTAGTAAATGCTGAGTGGAAACCTAGACATCCATCCTTGCCAGGGTATAAGGAGGTCGCCCTATGGTGGCCTCAGAGAAGGCCATGTAGGAAATCTGGTATTTTGCCCCCAACCTGGTAATAACAAGGTCCTCTTCCTATTCTTTTTCCCACATTCTATCAGTTCAGACCATGAAGGGAGCATGGATTTCTAAACCTACTAAGGAGTAACAAGATACTCCTTCCTCGCCCCACTAGGATGGTATCAGAGGAGTACTAGTGGAGAGTCAGGATTTTCATCACCACTCATTATGAATAAGACTACCCTTCCATGATGTGAGTAGAAACCATATGGGAGGCAGTGATAAATTGCTCCTATTTCTCCCAGTGAGAGTGGTATCAGTAGAGACCTCGTGGGAAGTCTGATCTCCCACTTCACTCCTACCTAGTAGTAACAAAGAGACCCTCACAACTCTCACCGCTCCCCCACCTTATTTACAGAGGTTAAAATCCCAACCTGGAAATAGTGAGGTGATGCTCCCCTTTACCTATCAGAGCAGTGCCACAGAAGACATGCTGAAACACAAGATCTAAATAAGATCCAGGGTATTATAATATACATTCCAAAATGTCTGGGTTACAATCAACAAGCACCCATTATACTGACAATCAGGAGGATCTCAAACAGAATTAGAAACAAACAAACAAACAAAAAAATCAACATAGGCCAACACTGATATGATACAGGTGTTCAATTCTCTCACAAGGTTTTAAAGCACCTATTATTAAAATGTTTCATGGAGCATTATAAACATGCTTGATACAAATAAGAAATATAAAGTTTCAGCAAACATATAGAAAATATAATGAAGAACCAGATGGAAACTATAGAACTAAAAAAATGCAATAATTGAAATAAAACTCAATTGATGGGCTCAACAGCAAAATAAGAGGTCAAAGAAAATAAAATTTTAAATGATTGCAGATCAATAGAAATTACCCAATCTGAATAACAGAGAGAAAATAGTCTGGAGGGAAAAAATGAACATAGCCTCAGGGACATGTAGACTAAAACAAAATATAAAACATTTGTGTCATTAGAGTTCATAAGAAGAGAAAAAAGAGAATGACACTTAGAAAGTACTAAAATAAATAATTGTTGAAAACTTCCCAAATTTGACATACAAAACATAACAAAGAATGACAATACTAAACATACACCTACATATTCAAGGTGAATAAGTCTAAAATAGGATAAACTAAAAGAAATCTGTATCAGGACACATCATAATGAAAGTTTTGAAAACTAAAGACAAACAAAAGTTATTGAAAGCAGCCAGAGAGAAACAAAGTATTGCCTACATAGGAGAAAAACAATTTGGATGACAGTGGATCGCTCATCACAAATTATGGAAGTGGCACAATATTTTTTTAAGTGTTTAAAGAACATTCAAACTAGAATTCTATATTGAGTGAAAATACTCTTCAAAAATGACAAAGAAATCAAGACACTCCCAGATGAAAGAAAATTAAATGAATTTGTCACCAGCAGACCTACTCTAAAAGGATAAGTGTTTTTTAAATTAAAAAAAAATAAGTGATAGAAGGAATTTTTGGATATCAGGAAGAAGAAAACAGAAACAATGAAATTATTGGTAAATACAACAGACATTCCTTTGATGAGTGAGTTTTCTTAATTTTGTTTTATGGTTTCTTAATTTTGTTTGATGGTTAAGCAAATATTATAGCACTGTCTAATGTGGTTACCAATGTATGCAGATAAATGCAGGAGGGTAAAGTGATACAAGGGAGATAAGGTTCTGAAACTTTATGCCAACTAGCAAAATGTCACAATAGAATTTGTTAAGTTATTTATATGTAGTAGAATACTTAGAGCAAATACAAAAAAAAAATGTTATACAAAGGGATACATTAATAGCTCAATGCTCGAAAGTGTCCAGATATCCTTCAACAGGACAAAAGAATGAGGAAGAGGTACTAGGATTCCCAGAACAAAATCATCCTTCTTTCCCTAATTTTCTAAATCTTCCCACTTGTTTGAATGAAACAATGGTTCTGCCTCAGTTTCCAAATCTTCACAAACTAAGGACTCTTCACTTTATATGTACATGACTGATTCTCCTTAAAAAGTTTTTGATTAAAGTGATTTTATTTTTATTCAATAAATAATTTTAACTTAAATTAATATTACCAACAAATGATATTGCATTTAGTTACTATGCCGTTTTAAGAATCATGCTTCATTATTCTATAGGTATCAAAAATATTAATATGTGTCATTATGCACAACACTTGATTTAAATTACATAATGGATTTTGCAAAGGACAAATCACTTCATTATATTTCCATGACTTTATTGTAATATTTATTTTAAAATACACATAGAAAGATGGAGGTATAATCAAATTTTGTCTAATTTAGTACTCTGGTTCAATTTCAGTAAGTTAATTAAGGTATATAATATACCAATCTCATTCTAAACTTTATATAGTTATTTAATAAAATTCACATCTCAAAAAAAAAATAATGGCTTATAATTTCCTAAATAGGTGCTACTTTCCTTCTTCCCCAAAACACAGACAGAGCCATACAAAGACACACACACACACACACACACACACACACACAACCAACACTTTTTTTTTTTTTTTTCTGGTAAAGGTGACGGCAAAATTTTACTTTTCTGTGTTTCTTGTTTCTGACAAGGGGACTTTTTCTCAGTCTGCTTCTGATCCCATACAAGCAGTGATGCATATAAATACAGTTGCCATGACAACTGTTCCACAAACTTAAGGCAAAATCATATCATACTAACTGCTGAGTCCCTGCTCAACAGACAGATGGAGATCCCAGGTTCATTACCTTCGTTTTCTCTAACCCGTCTGAAATGAAGAATTTATTTTAGCATAAAGAAGAGGTTTTTTGTTTTTGCTTTTTTATAAGATTTTATTCAAATATAGCAAACATAGAATATTATAGTTTCAGGTGTACACAATAGTTATTCAACACTTATATACCTAAAGAAGTGATTGCCATGATAATCCAACAACCATCTGATACTGTTCAATATCAAATATTACTGACTATATTCCCCATGCTATACATTACATCCCCATAACTTATTTGTTTTATATCTGGAAATTTGATCTTATTCCCTTCATTTTTCTGTCCCGTTTTAAATTTTTCAATCAGTTAACATCCAATATTATTTCATATTAATTTCAGGTGTACAGCATAGTAGTTAGAGTTTCATATAATTTAATAAGTGATCCTCTTGACTAGACTACGACCCACATGGCACTATGCATAATTAATTCCATGCTACTGAATATATTCCCTATGATTTAATCCCCATATCTATTTTGTAACTACTTATTATCATTATTATTATTATTATTATTACTATTATTATTAGTTTCAGGTGTACATAAAACAATGTAATGGTTAGACATTTATACCACTCACAAAGTGATAAACCCCTCCCCCAATCTACTACCCTTCTGACATTGCATACAGCCATTACATTTCCATTGTCTATTCCTTATGCTGTACTCCACTTCTTGTGACTATATATACATAGTCACTATATATATATATGTGTGTGTGTGTGTGTGTGTGTGTGTGTGTATATATATATATATATACTTATAGTTGACATTCATTATTATTCATTTTCAGCTTCAGGTGTACAGTGCAGTGATCAGGAATCTACACCATCCCTGAAGTGTTCTCCTTAATAAGACAAGTGTCCATTGGATACCCTACAAACTCTTTAAAACATTATTGATTACATTCCCCAAATTGACTTTCGTATCCCCACGGTAATCTTATGGTTACTGACTGTTCTTTCTAATCCCCTCACCTTCCCCCTTATCCCCATCCTCAGTTTTTCCTCTATGTCTCTGAGCCTGTTTCTGATTAGTTTGTTCATTTATTCTATTCTTTAGATCCCACATATAAGTGAGATCATATGGTATTTGTCTTTCTCTGTGTGACTTATTTCACTTAGCATAATGTTCTCTAGGTCCATCCACATCATTGCAAATGGTAAGATTTCATTTTTTCTTTGTGGCCAAGTAATACTCCATTGTATAAATGTACCACAATTTCTTGATCCAGTCGTCTACCGATGGGCATTTCAGTTGTTTCCATGTCTTGGCTACTGTGAATAGTGCTGCAATAAACATAAGGGTGCATACATTTTTTTTTCCTAATTAGTGTTTTGGATTTCTCTGGATAGATATCCAGGAGTGGAATTGTTAGGTCAAGGTAGTTCCATTTTCAGTTTCATGGGATACCGCCATATTAATTTCCATAGTGCTGTACCAATCAGCAATCCCACCAACAGTGCACAAGGGATCCCTTTTCTCCACATCCTCTCCAGCACTTGTTGTTTGTTGATTTATTGATGATAGCCACTATAACTGGGGTGAGGTGGTATCTCATTGTGGTTTTTATTTGCATTTCTCTAATGATTAGTGAAGTTGAGCATTTTTTCATATGTCTGTTTGCCATCTGCATGTCCTCTTTAGAAAAATTGTCTCTTCATGTCTTCTGTCCATTTTTTAATCAGGATGTTTGTTTTTTTGGTGTTGAGTTGAATGAGTTTTTTGTAAGTTTTGGATATTAACCCCTTATCAGAAAATAAACATATGGGATTATGTTAAACTAAAATGTTTTTTCACAGCAAAGGAAACCATCAATAAAACAAAAAGTCCTACTGAATGGGAGAAGATATTTGTAACTACTTCTTAAAGCCTTCACCTGGTCATCAGAGCCAGGTGTTCCAGGTGTGTCCCTTGTGTGGGTTGAATGTGCTCTCCTGTTGTAGTTGAGACTTGATTGCTGTTTGCACATCAATGAGAGGGATTGACCCTCAGGCAGTGGCAGAGCTGTTCTGCAGGTATCTGACCCTACAGAGCAGGGTTCCCTTTAGTAAAGTGGGGATTGCTCAATCTGCCCTTTAGGTGTGTTGTCATTGGAGGTGGCCACATGATGCTCCAGCCCAGTCCAAACCTGACCATTGGACCTACCAGCCCTGGGACCTACTGGGAGGGGACCCACTGCAGGCCAAGTTTAGCCTCAGTCTGTGACCTGCCTGGGGCCACCTGGCATGAGCCAGAAAACAATCCATAGATGGCTGCCACCTGCACTACGCTTTGAGGTATCTTGAGAGGCCAAGCCATAAACCAAGGCAAGCCGTCGCTAGTGCCAGTCTTAGGGTGGCTCAGCCAGAGGTACGGGACATGGAAAAGCCAGATGCTGCTTGTTTGGTTTTTGTGAAGCTTTGAGAGATTTTAGGAATGCCCCAGCATGATCCAAGGCAGGGCATTTATATGGAGAAGCCACTGGAAGTGGCTTGGGTGTGCCCTACAGTTGGTTGGGGCATGATCTCAAGGAATAACAAGGGCAGAGCAGATGAAAGGTGTTAGCCAGTGTGGGAGTAGAATCTCAGAGAGCAGTTTCCAGTCTCTCAGCCTCATGTGGAAAGGTGCTGGCTCAGGTAGTAGATGGTCATTAGGTGTGACGAGTTGGCCATCAGCTGTAACCAGTTAGCCATTAGCCACTAATATAACTGCCGTGGCTATGCTAGGGTGTTGGTTGGTTGGCGGAGAAGTGGATGGTGGATTGTGCATCGTGTGGAGCTTGCTTACTATATCTCCAACGCAACTGCCAGGGAGAATATAGTGGTATGAACCCCCTATCCATGGCTCCGTTGGTGTTCCTTTTTGGCCTCACCATACTCTGTGTCCACCCTCTAAGAGTAAGAGCGGGGCCAGAGACCCTGCATGTCAGCCAGTTTGATGGAGAATCATATATGGCATCTGCCTGCATCTGCACGCAGGGAGGAGGAATGCTCAACAAAGAAACAATGGCTTCTGCTAGCTCCTCCATCTGGGAGAAATCTGCCCCTCCAGCCCACGACCTGCAGCCAGACAACTCAGTTCCTCTACGTATATCCCTTGGCCTTTCAAGCTGCTGCCCCAGTGCTGGAGCTCAGTGTGAGTGGGTAAGTCTGTGCATGGGACCCTTAAGAGGAGCACCTGGGAGTGCAGCTGCCCTCAGTCTCACCCAGCTACAATCTCTGCTGGTATTCACAGCCAGACATTATGGGGACTTCTCTCCCTGGCATTGAAACCCTGAGCTGGGGAGGGGCTGAGACCCCTTGCTCCTCCCAGTGGGACTGCCACAGCTTAGATATCCCTCCCAATTTTCAATGGTCACAAGCAGGTCTGGGACCAGCCTGTTTCATTTCTCTACCACTCCTACCAATCTCAAAGTGGCTCATTCTGTATGTCCATAGTTGTAGCTAGGCTTCAGGTAATTCTCAATAATGGTTGTTATGTGGTTTAGTTGTAATTAATGTGGTCCTGAGAGGAGGTGAGCACAGCATTTACCTACTCCATTATCTTGACCGGAAATTCTCAAAGTTGTTTTATTTTTACTCAAAGTCAATAGTAGATTATTTTCTATATTCAAAATCCTTTAGTCCCTTATCTGTGAAATATTTGTAGTAAAGCATTTGTTCAAATGTTCAATAAGGTAGCAACAATAACTCATTTATAATCCATGTATATTCAGGGGCTAAAACAGAACAGTAAAATCATGCATGATTTTAAAATTAAGGATACGTAAGTTTTAGAAAGTTTTTAAAACAAGGCTGCCTATATCTATTATTGAAGAACTTGAGGTGATTTTTTACTTAAATAGCTGAAACACAGTTATTCTTTGCCTTTATTTTAAGGAAGGGTATGATTCTCAAGAATGTAGTAGGATGTATCTGAGTAACGAGAGAGTATACCTGAGGATTAGATATTTAGTCTTTATTAGGGCTTAGTGGTTGGCTTTTCATCAAGCAACATTTATTAGAGGTTTAAGAGCAGCTCCTATTATGGGGTTTAAGAGTAGTTGAGAGAAAACTGCACATACAGCTTTTCTCTCATTAGTTATTTAGGTAAAAGAGAGTAAAACCTTTTCTTCCAACACGTCAGTGAAACATGAAGTTATCCAAGGAATCCAAAAACTGAAAACAAGCAGTTCAGAAGGAAAAAAGTTGAGGAAAAAATAAAGATAATTAAAATATAATGTTGTGTACATTTTAATACATACCAGCTTATAAAATTGTAGTTGTAAATTCAGATTAAGTACTTAAAGTTCAGCAAGCAACCTCAATGAACTCCAAGAGTAATATCTATGCTCAAAAACTAAAAGCTACAAATGACATTTAGGAAAATTGAAAGTATTTAATGATCATAAAAAGACTGCTATTTGAAAAAATTCTAAAATTTCAATCACTATGTTTGAAAAGTGATATATTTTAGTCATTATTTTAAGTGGAGTTCAAATCCACACAGATATTTTTATATACATATTTGATGCATATCTCCATGCATAAAAGCAATGCTTAACAATTAGTTTGTACTCATGTAATCTTTTGAAGAATTTTTGAAAACTATACATTTTTTAAATGAAGAACACATTCAAATACTCAATGGTCATGGAGCTTTAATAATTTGTTTTTAACTAACATAATATATAAGAATAAGATACTAAAACTTCAGACAATTTTATATAACCGTGATTGGCAGAGAAACACACAGACATTGTATAGCATTATACTTGTTCTATTTTTATGAAATTGGAATCCATTATACTCATTTCCTCAAGTTGCTCTGTCATTTTATTTTCTACCCAGTTTTTTTCTGAAATAAGATGTAATAAAATATTACAGAATCTACCAGTTGATATTTAAGCACATTGGCTGTAAATCTTTTCTCCTCTGGGAATGAAAGAACCACCTATCCTAGTCAGGCTTTTAGGCTTTGGGAATCTTCTACATTTTGCAAGTCATGAAGGCAATTATACTTTGTCCTGTCGAGACTTTTCTTACCTTCTTGCTCCATTACACCACTCCATAATCATAGCATCTATTAGTGTGCTAGGTCTCATGCTTAGCACTGGACATGATATATTTAAATGTCTACAATATGTAACCACAGTTTATAGACTGTGATATTGAAGTTGACATGGCTTAAATTGATTTACCCAGGTCTATAGAATACATTAATGGTATAATAAGAATTCTAGCCCTGTCTTTCATATTCTAAATTTTGTCCTCTTTCTCCTCTACACTGTATCTTTCTGTCCTCTAAAACCCTATGATATTTTTATCTCTTCTTGTGTCACTTATTCTTTTTCTTATTGTTGTCATGTTCATGTTTTAGTAAACATGGAGTCAGAAAAACATTCAGATTTTTTATTTTTATGTTTTGCATTGCCTCGCACAATACCTTTTCTGTAATATAGTATATCAAAATAAGTGGGAAAACTACAGCTTTCAATCAAATAGCCTTTTATGTTTTTCTCTTTGGCAAAACGTTGGCTGTGGTTAGGCATTTCATACACAATGCAGCCAGT
The DNA here is from genome assembly GCF_004115265.2 of Rhinolophus ferrumequinum. Classification (NCBI taxonomy): domain Eukaryota; kingdom Metazoa; phylum Chordata; class Mammalia; order Chiroptera; family Rhinolophidae; genus Rhinolophus; species Rhinolophus ferrumequinum. Next base: position 22,184,028 of record NC_046287.1, on the reverse strand, counting down.
TCATATCTAGCTCAGGATCCTGTTTGATCATCTGTGATCGATTTGAAAATAGTGCAGAGGATTGCCACTTGTCCATGTCTGATATTTGGGAATGACTGTATAAGATCTCATTTCTTCTTTAATAGTGTCTTGGACCATGTATAGAGGGTAGAGAAAAAAAATATAATGTTTTCCCTAGGCACCTCTACCTCATATATATGAGTTAATTTTGCCACAAATTTTGAGTAACTGACATCCCCCAAATCTCAGCTGCTTTCATAAATATTTTTCTCACCCAGGGATCCAAGGACCTGTTGAGGTGGCTCTGTTCTGGGATGTGGGTTAGGTTCAGGTCAGCTCCACATGTCTTCAGATTCTGGGTTCCAAGTTGAGAGAGTAGTACCTCCTATCTAAGATGTGGTGGTGTACTCACAGTTGCTTTGAAGAGCTGGATGAGACCTGTAATGCTTCTTAAAGCCTCTGCATAGAACTGCAACACTCACTTCTGCTTTCACTCTATTGGCCAAAGCAATTTATTGGATAAACAACATCTACAATTTTAAGCATCCAACTTCATCTCTGTCAGGTTCAAGTATAAAGTAGAGAGGCAGTGTTTGCTGACCAATAATATATTCTACAATAGTCTGCCTTTTTGGTCACAGAAAGTCACTATTCATATCCCTTTCTTCTTTACACAACATATATTCAGCATTCCCCAAAGTAGACACCTTGAAATTCTCATCCAAATATGGTATCAAGCTCAAAATCTAGGATTTCATGATAATCTCCACATCATTCCAAATATGAGTTATCCACACACCCTTCTACACACATACATTTACACATTCAACATATAAATGTGAAAGAGTCAAAATAACTCAAACACTCTTTTTCAGAAAGGGAAAAATAGGTCACTCAACAGTAATGATCATGGCAATCCTAAAATACTGTTAACCTAATATTGTAAGGTGCCCCTACCCAGGAGTGTTGAATATTCCTTGATTAGGTCCACTGTTCCTCCCAGGAAGTTGCTCTCCAACATATGGCTCTTGACTTCTCCTCTGCTTTGCTTTTATTCTCCTTGGTCACCCTCATTGACAGACTTGGGAAATGTGCATTTCTTATTATATGAGCAGAATACTTAGGCTGCTTTCTGCCTATAAAAAGGTAAGAAACTGAGAATAATTTTGCATTATAAATTATCATAGTCTTTTTTCATTCCAGCTTCCCCACAAAACAGAACAAACAAACAAACAAACAAACAAAAAGTTCAATTCCAACAGCTGTACGTGCCTATAACTATACCAACAATTCTTTTCAAAAACTGCCTATCTTTCTATATAAACTCGATCACAATTTCATTGAGATTATCAATCTTCCATGCACCTCAACTTTAACCCCTTTCATTGGGTAATTTTGTCCAACTGAAATAATTCTTTGGGGCCATTAATGCAATCAGAATTCTTAACAAATATCTTATGACGCAAAGTATATCTGAGTTTTATCATTTAACGGTAACAAATGGGCAATGTTTCACTTCACATCTCTCCAAATCTTGGAACTTCTGGATTATTTCATTCCCCTTTCATTTCTTGCATTAGGACAATTTGTTTTTCTGACCTTACCTACTCCTTGTAGTACCCTACCCAATGCCGGTAATAAAACACAAATTCATCTAGTAATTTTCTTCTAAGAATTTCTTTGGCCAGAGCCATAACATCATTAACTATATGTTCTGCCTCTCAAATATTGTTGGACACTAGGTTACCAAATGTTTTGCCATTATATAGCATTGCCATTATTACTTCAATCGTTAAGAACACATTCCTCCCTGTCCAACACCTGGCTCTGAAGCCAATCCTAAATATTTTGGCTTGTCATCAGTCAGCTGTTGTAGTGATAAAGTTATTTAACAACATGCAAACGTTCTATATTGCAGACTTTGAAAATAGTCCGTTAGGTGACATTGAAGGGCATTTGTGAGGGTAGTAACTGTCACGGTAGAATTGCTTTTTGGCATAGTTTTCCCACTTTCTGTTTTATGGAATGCAATGACTTCAGACTGCCTACCATAGGGAACTTCTACTCGTATTCATATCTTGTCTTGGTTCTGTGACTGTAAAGTTCTATCCTGAAGACATATGGGCTTTGTTGGGAGCCAGAAAGAACAAAAAGAGCAACATTTACTTTGAACTGTTTCTAAAAGGGATTGATGCTCCCTATCGTTCTCCTTACACAGTTTTTTGCACCACAGCAGGTCACTGTATCTCTGCGCCTTCTTACTTTGTCACTGTTTTTCCAGTTCAGTATTTTGGGATATAGTTTGTCAATGAGAAGTAATGCTATTTTTCTACCTTTTAAAGGGGTTATATTTTAAAAAGCAGGTAAAATACTCGTTTTAAATGTAAACAAATCTATATACAAATGATATACACAACTATATCCTGTAGTTCTCTTGCTCCATTCAATCCTCAATATTCACTATTGTATTTAAGAATATTCATTACAACACTTTATGGATTCTACTCACATTCTGAAGTACCTGATACATGCACAACCAACAGCATGGACTCAAAGACTATCGTTACTGAGAACTCTTGTAAGCATACAATTGAAGGGGATTACACACTTTAGAATATTGATAAATCATAGAGCTCTAGTCCAAGTGTATATTTTTCTAACAACTCTATATTCCCATTTTCCATCTCTTTCTTTTTTTTCATTTCACACTTTGCTTCACTTTTTTCAATAAGTTATCCTTCAATGCACAATTCAAATGGAATTTTCTTCTCTCCCTCCCATACCCCCAACCCTTCCCACACACATACACACATATACACGTAACTCTAAGTTCTGTAATGATAGCAACTCTTTCTTAATCACCTTTGAATTTGTAGCAACTGCACAATTCTTGACCTTTATTAGGTGCCTTATAAGTTTGTGTTGTATTATTTTTACCCATGAGACCATAGGAGCCCAAATTAGCAAACTGATGTGTTCAATATCATAGTCAGCTAGTGGCAGTAGTAGGAAAAAAATCCAAATACACTAATTCTCAATTCAATATTTATTTATGAGTAATACATGAACAAATGCAATACATAAATGTAATTCAAAACTTTGTAAAATCACACTGTATTTCTGAAAGCTTACAACTGAGTATCTGGAAGATGCCTTATTTTTTTCTAATTTAACTATATGCAGTACTATTTTGTTTGCTGTTCAAATAGTCATGTTTAAAAACCATTCATACAATTCCATCAATTTTATATTTTCCAGGTTACTTTTGTTTAATTTCAGTTATACGTTTATCTCTTAGGACATGTTGAAACAATAGTGATTGTGACTATTTAAAATTCCTGTGTGCAATTTCTTTTGGTGCTATCAAATATTTGTTTATCTAGATTGTTTATTTATTATTCACCCTGTTATGCTTTAACAAAGAAGCTCTTTTAACATAAAAAAAAAAGCTAGCAGCCGAAAGGATATCCTCTTTGCCTTTAACTTCAGGATGTTCCTGCGGTGAGCAGGGCATTTAGATGTCTTTAAGAGGAAGGTCAATGTGAGGAGACATGGCTGGCTCTGCTTTTCCTGAACCTTCAAAAAGCACCTGAGTCAGTGCTTTGGGGACTGGTGCTTTATTAGTTTTAGAGCGTTTACTGAGACTGTTCTGTCTCTGTTGTTTTAGCAGACTGGGCAATCTATGGCTGGCACAAAGATGATCAGAGAACGTTTACATATGTAAGGCAACTTAAGCACTCCAAAATGCTTTTACATTGGAAAAAGTTAATATGTATGTATAACATTCAAATAATTTGGGAAAGTCACATATTTATAAGTTAGGGTTATGATCTGAATTCGCATGGTATCTTTATAGTATACCTTTTCTTAAGTTATACATATACAGGCGTTGGGTGTACAGATTTAGGGTGCACAACTTTCTCAAGATACATACTCAATTACCTCTTAACCTACTACTTAAATAGTTCACGCATGTTCTTGTTCAGAAATTATATTCAGTAGTAAGAACATGAATAAGAAACAAAAGAAGACTAAGCTCCATTACACAGCATGTACCAGAATTCTTAAAAATAAGAAATAAGTGAAGTAGCAATCTGAGCATCAATACTGATCCATAAAATAATTCCACCTCGCAATCAAATAGATCACCACTTACAGTCATGATTTTTGCTTTGAGCAAGTAAATAGAGGCCTTAATCCTCATTAGAACATTGTACTCATAGACTATATTTATAATATCCATAAAAAGTCCTCATTTGCCATTATAGAAAATTCTGGGCCTCATTTAATAAAATTAATTAAAAGTCTGTGGCTATAATTTATGAGTGGCAACTTTGAATAGTGGAGATAGAGTTTTTGGAGTCATTTGAATTGGTTAGATTCCTGCAGGGTCACATAGAATTCATATGTTTTCAAATCTCAGATTCTACTTTAGAAATCTAATACTTTTTTCATGGGCTGTTATAAGATTCATAAATAATGTATCTGAAAGTTCTGGCTAATATTAAGAATTCGTAAACTTAGTTATTTTTATCCCTCTGATTGTGCTTTAGACCAGTGGTTTTCACACTGGAGTATACATACATTTATGGGCACAAAAAGACTCTTCAAGAGCTAAAAGAATTGGACTGTATTTAAGGAAATCAATTTGCATATCCTCAACTTTCATAAGAACCCCTTCCTAAATTTGATCCTTCTACAACTGCATCTGTGCTGCGCAAATTCTTCTTTCCGATTCCTTTTCACAATATCATTCTCTTAAGTTAGAGACAATTCTAGAATATATTTATGTTGAGGAAGAACCTGGAAAGCAAAGAGAGTTTCTGTTTGAAAAAAATACAAACAAACAAACAAAGAAATCTAGAAATTCATTCTTTATTTCATCTTGGGAAAAACTCATGTCAAGCCTTCCTGTTTTTCTGTCTCCCCTCCTTTCTTCACTCTCCATCTACCTGTCTACTTTTGAATTAAAGTTCAGACGTGATATGGTTATCATGGGAATATAAATCAGCATGTTTCCTCACAAAAAAATTGTCAGACTTATAAAATTATAATTAAGTCTCATTTAGCTGGGTCATTTCATAACTGATTTTAATGAGAGATATTTTATATACATCAAAAGAGCTAAATTTGTTGCTACAAGATTTTTAAAAATTTATATTTAAAGACTCTGTTAATCACGGTTCTCTTGAGATACAGAATCAATTTCATATACATATTTATTTGAGGAAGTGGCTAATGTGATTATGGAGGCTGAGAATCCATGATCTGCTGTTTGTAAGCTAGAGGCCAAGGACAGCTGGTGATATAATTCAGTTCAAGTTCAAAGGCCTGAGAACCAGAGGAGCCACAGGTGTTAAAGAACAAACTTCAACCGGGTAGGGTTGTTTTTATAAGTAGGAAGGTGTGACAGCAGAGTTACTAGCAAAAGAAAGGATTATTTTTAGTCCAAGTAGTTATTTTGTTTTTGGGGAGAAGGGAATGGCAGGGGTTTTGTCACGCAAATTACCTCACTAGTATTGATCAGGAGATTGTAGACTGATTGTTTTAAAATTCCACTCTTGGGAGAGGCTGAAACTGCAATTAGGTTAGGTTATTAAGTTTTGGTTTGGTGATATGGGTTAGCAAAAGTGACTCCATTTTGGCTGTTGTTTCCTGTCTTTAACAGTGTTAATCCCTGTCTGAGGGGAGGAAGAGATGAGGTAAAATATCCCACTTCAGCAGTGAGTCAGGAAAAAGATGATGCTTATTCACATTGAGGAGGTCAAACTACTTTACTGAGTCCCCCATTTCAAATGTTAATCTCATCCAGAAATACCTCAAAGACCCAGAGATAATGTTTAATGTTGGCACTACATGGTCAATGAAGTTTCAACATAAAATTAAACATGATGAAGCATATCAGCAATACCTAAAATGTTAGGTCCTATACCTTTGCAACTAAACTTATGATAAAGATTTTTTTCATCACAATAAAAATGTGTGAGGAGGCTAATTCCGAAGGAAAAATGTATACTTTTATAATGGGAGTGTCTGGTACTCACCCCTAAGCAAGTTATCAAATTTAGTATAACAAACAAAGGACAACCTGACATATTGTGGCCTCTAATAGAGTAAAGGCATCACTATACTTCCCAAATTTTAAACATCTAAAGGCCTACAATTCCATTTACTAGCAACATAAAGGGTACACACACAAGGTAGGCAACATAATGAGAAAAAAGAAAAAACAATCAAAGTCATCTTGTGAGATTTTTTTTTTTTCAATGGAGGATTGTCCTGGTTGCCTCAGTGAAATTAATGTCATGGAAAAAGACAAACAAACAAACAAAAACAAAAAACAGGAAGGGGAACTTTGGAGAATGAAAGTGGCTCTAGGTTAAAGGAATCCAAATAGATACAATAAACAAATGCAATCTGTGAATTTGAATATATCCCAGGTTAAAAAGTAATAATAGCATAAACGATATTTAGAGCAAGTAGGGAAATATGAATATATTTGTTAATTTTGAAATAATTGTTATGAAATTATTAATTTTCTACATGGTGAAAATGGCGATGAATGTATGTTACAGGTTGTCTTAATTGGTAAGAAATTTTCACTCCAAAGTATTTTGGAGTGAAAGGTTATGATGTCTTCAATATACTACCAAGTGTTTCAGGAAATAACAAGTGTGTGTGTGTGTGTTGTGGGGAAGGGGATACACAAACACGTCGGTATGGAGAGCTGTAGAGCGATACAATAAGTGACAAAATTTTAACAATGAATCTGGTGAAGGGCATATGAGTATAGTATTTTTCAACTCTTTAATAGGTTTGATAGGTCTGATAGGTTTGAACAATTTCTAAATAAAAAGATACTGTAAATGGTATATGTAACGCCTCAAAGATATGTGAAGTTTCAGAAATATACTTTTCCAACATTTTTAAGGTATAGTGAACAAAGGTATGTGAACAAAAGACACTGAACAACACTCTTTAAACAGAAGAACCCCTTAAGAGGACATAGATATATTATCCATCTGGAAAGTGTAATCCAAACTTCAACATAAATAAAGCACGACAAAGTTCTGGGCTTTGCAATGTAGTTTTACTCAGTATAGTTTTTATCTTATGAGAAATCTTAATTCAGTTACAGTTTGCCCAATCACTTTCTTTATAAACTATGCATCATGAAATTAAAGCATAAAAAGGCTTAATCTTCAACATATGCTTAGAGAATAACTTCACATCTGTCCATTTCAGATGGTAGTATATAAAAATACTAGCTCTGTGTTTTGCTAAATTCACCTAACCTCACTGTCTAGTCCACTGATTTGCATACATAAAAAGACAAGAATGTTTGCTTATATTCTTTACCTGTATTAGACTTAAAAATCATGTAAATAATTTTAGGATAAATCTAAATAATAACTGACATTTTTGTCAGTTCTTTATATGAATTTTTTCATAATATGTCTGTTTATCCACCATATTTTATTACAGATGAATTATTTATTTATTGTTTTAAACTAAGGATTATTTAGAGTGCAATAAAGAAAATGATATAGAATATTTTAATGTTTTCTGCGTATAGAACTGTTTGGACCCCATCCCAATAAGCAGAGGTCATTAGTTACAATGGTGACAAGAAGAAATATATAGCAATCAGATCAATATAACACAATAGAGTCCAGAAATCAATCTATAAATATATATTCAACAGACCTTTGAGAAAGGAGCAAAGACAATACAATGGAACAAAGATAATCTTTTCAACAAATGATGCTGGAACAACTAGACAGTCACATGTCAAAAAATGACACAACTTGACATCCTTCACAAAAATCAAGACACAACTTGACATCCTTCACAAAAATTAACTCAAAGTGCATCACAGACCTAAATGTAAATTGCAAAACAATAAAACTCCTAGAAAAAAAACAGAAGAGAAAAGCTAGGTAACCTTAGGTCTGGTTATAACTTTTTAAATATAGTACCAAAGGCACCATCCATGAAAGAAAAAATTGATAAACTGGACTTTCTGGAAATTAAACATATCTGTTCTACTAGAGACACTGCCAAGAGAATAAAAAACAAGGTGCAGAATAGAAGAAAATATTTGCAAATTACATATTTGATTAAAAAAAACACACACAAAAACTATTATTCAAAATATAAAAACAACTTTTAAATCTCAGCAATAAGAAAACAATTTTAAAAAAATACAGGCCAAAGACCTTAACAGATACCTCATTGAAGAAGATACACAGATGGCTAATAAGTGTATGAAAACATGGTCCCCATCGTAAGCCATCAGAGAAATTCATATTAAAATAATGATGTGATACCTCTACACACCTATTGGAATGGCCAAACTCCAGAACACTGACAACACCAAATGCTGCTGAGGATGTGGAGCAACAAGAAGTCTCATTCATTGTTGATAGGAATGCAAAATGGTACAGTCACTTTGGAAGACAGTTTGACAATTTCTTATAAATATTCTTATCGTATGATCCAGGAGTTGTGCTCCTTGATATTTACCCAAAGGAGTTCCAAATGCATGTCCACTGAAAACCTGCACATGAATGTTTATAGCAGCTTTACTCAGAATTACCAAAACTTGGAAGCATCTAAGTTGAATGAACTGTGGTACATCCAAACAGTGCAATATTATTCTGTGCTAAAAACCAATGAGCTATCAAGTCCTGAAAAGACACGGAGGAACCTTAAATACATACTACTGAGAAAAAAAATACAAATAAAATAAAAAATCTGAAAAGACTACATATTGTATGATTCCACCTACATGACATTCTGGAAAAGGCAAATCTATGGAAAGAGTAAAAAATCAGTGGTTGCCAGTGGTTGAGAAGAGGGAAGGATGAGTAGGTGAAGCTCAGAGGATTTTTAGGTCAGTGAAACTTACCTGTATGTTGCTATAATGATGGATATATGTCACTGCATTATACATTTGTTCAAATCCATAGAATGACAGAACTAAGAGTGAATTTTAGAGTAAATGATGGACTTTGGGTGATTCTGAGGTGTCAATGTTATCCTCGGGTGGGGGCTGTTGATAATAGAAGAGGCTATGAACGTGTGGAGGTGAGGGATGTACAGGAAATCTCTGTACCTTCTGCTCAGTTTTGCTGTGAATCTAAAACTGCTGTAAAAAACAAAGTCTATTAATGTATGTATATCGATACAAATATGCATACATACATATCTACATGGAGTGAGAAAAAGAAATTAATCCAACGTTGGGGTAAAAGAATAGCAATACAAAATAAATAAATAAATAAATAAATGAATAAATAAATAAATAAATAAATAAATAAATAAAGCATTTTAAGTAATACTCGATTGATATATTCATATCTTTTTAGAACATATGAGAAAAGTACTTGCACTTAATGTGTTCAGCAGGTATGGGTGGAGTGCCTTGATGTACTTTGATTAGCTGTGAGCTAGCATTCAGAGATAAGGGGTATAGCTCTTGTCCTCCGAGTAGTCTCAGGTTATAGGGTAAGACAGTCAAGTTAACCAAAGTTGAGAACACAGGTAAGTGTGGTGATAGATAGATCTGCATCCATTGTGCTGAATACTGAGAAGAACGATTCACCTCTATTTAATACTGCAAAAGTTTATTTTTAAGAAAGTGTGATCCTGTGAGTCTTGAAGGACTAATGTAAATGAGATTAAATAGAGGAGCAAGGGCTGAAGAAAACTGTGGTGCTTCTTTGAGCCTCCTTAACTAGTGAGCCATCATATTGGTGCCATTACGACTATTTGTCTTGAGCCTCGGTTTAGCTATTGGTGATGTTAGGTAATAATTTGAGTTTCCCTCATACAGGTCTTTTTCTCCATGTAAATGATAAAGAATTTTAATATTCAAGAGACAGTATAAAGTAGTAGTTAAAGACATGAAGTCAGATTTCCGGGATTCACATCAGCAACACTTTGGGCAAGTTGGTTTACCTTCTTGTTGCTCCATTTCATCATTTGTAAAATAGAAATAATAATAGCACCTACTTTGTAAGTAATTGTGAAGTTTAAACAGATAATATTGGTAAAATATTTAGCACATCATCTAGCATGGAATAAGTTGTTCAATAAGTGTTAATTATTATTGTTCTTCCACCAAAACTTTTGCCCCTCTACTAGCCCCTGCTCTTAGCAGGTAACAGTACCTGTTACTTCGCTGAGATATGTGAGGCCAGCTGGTGAGGAAACTTTCTCTTCTTACCTCATCCTATGCGCTGAGTGCCTGAGTTTGGGGCCTTCCTTACTTAGCTGGGAGAGTCTTGCTCAGTGCCAGGATGCTAATCCTCCTTCCTCTGGGCTCCCTGCCTTTTAGTTCCTATACCCAGTCCTACTCCATTTTTTCCTTTTGGATTTTCAACACATTTCTTTCCTACTGGTTCCCTTCTGTGGACTTTTAAACACCTCAAGTTTCTTCTGTCTCAAACACTAAAAGAACTTTCCCTGGATTAGATGGTTCTCTTTGGCTAGCCGTAAGGGCATTTCTTTCTGGTGTAATAATCCTACAAAAGTGGCTTCTACTCAAGTCTCCCCATTTCTTGGAATTTAACTTCAGGTCATGACTTTTCATTAAAATAATTGCCATGAAGTTATTAGCGACCTAAAAAATCCAGTGAATATTTTATTTTCAAATAGTCCATCAACTTCTGTAGCTTGTAATCAGCTGATATCCCCATTATTTTTGCAATGCTCTCATCTGCTTGTTTTAATGGCACTAATCTGTTCCCCTCCTGTCTTTCTGGCTGCAACGCTTTCCCACCCCTTTAATATTGGTCTCCCTAAAGTCCTTCTATCTTTCTCACTTTACAAACCATCCTGAAGTGACCTCGTTCTGTTAGTTTCAACTCCTAACTATATACTATTGAGTCTTAACTACTTTTTTTTTCCCCTATCTAGACCTCTCTTTAAATCTTCACACCCTTTATTCTTTTGGATTACCTACATGTACCTCCAATTCCACAATTCAACAACTGAAATAAGTATATTTCTCCAATCTGCTCCTTGTTCCCTGCTGCCACTCTTCGAAATGCCACAGTCATTCCACAGGCCACCTAAGCTCTGAACTTCAAAATCACTTCAAAATTGTCTCTCCTCGTCACTCTCTAAAATCAGGCCCTAATCCCCAAGGACTTCTCATCCCCATTTGCTTGGAAGAGGTCCTCATTACTTTTGGTTTGTGTTGCTACCTCAGTGACTTAATTAGCCTTGAAGAATAAGGAGCATGATGTGTAAAGGGGTGGTCTTTAAATCCTCACTCTCTGGGTTCAATTCTTGGCTCTGCCACTTTATAGCTAGGTGACATTGAGCAATGTGTTTTATCTCCTTTTCTCTGCTTTTTAATTTATAAAATGGGAATAGTAATACTGCATATATCATAGACTTGTTGTAATAACTGTATTGACATATACAAAATCTTGCCTGGCATCCTTCAATGGCTCGCCCATAGCTTTCAAGATACATTTTGCATGTTTTTTCCTCCCACATAAACCACTTTGATTCCATCCCCCCTTAACTTATTACAGTTATCTGTTGCCCCTCCTCCACGAAGCAACCTGAGATTCAGCCACAGTATTACACTTGAGCCTTTTGTAATGTTTTCTTTTCTTTTTAAATCTCCGGACCTGCAATTCTGTTTCCTTGGCTTTTTTAACAATAGAAGTTTGTAGGTACAGCAGTGGGTGTGTGTGTGTGTGTGTGTGTGTGTGTGTGTGTGTGTGTTGTTGTTGTTACTGTTGTCGTCATGGGTGGCTAGGTTACCTTCCGAGGCCTATGGAAGATTTTTCTGGGGTGAAATGGTACAGCGCTTTTAGAGGACAGAGCAGGATCAGTGCTGACCATTTTTGAGGGTGTTCTTTCTTATACAAACGTGGGTGCATTTTCTTTATGATATTTTTAAATGTTTTGTTTCAGTATCTAAAGTTCTTCATGGAAGAAAATTATTAAAAATATATACAAATTTAACATGTAAATGGTATTTGAAATGACGAATAAAAAAGAGAGGGCTAAATTTATACATATGTCAAAATTACAAAAAAAATATAAAAAGTAGAGAGAATTTTTTAAAAAGCTCTATGAATTTCTAGCACAATCATGAGTTTAATAACAAGCACTACCACTCAAAGAACATCTTCGAGCCTCTTCCTCCCTGTCCAAAAATCACCAAACAAATCCCCTTAAATGACTTTCTGGAGTTCATAGATAGGAAAATGTTCTTTAGGCAAAATATGCCTTGAGAACCAAGAAATTTAAATCTGTGTTAATAAATTGGAAATCCATCAAGGTGTTAGTAAAATGGAGAGTAAAAGAGATAGGTAAATACAACATCAAGTGTCCAGTCCAGAAGGGAGAAAAAGAAAAGAAAAATAGAGGGTTAAAATAGTTAAGAGAATATGAACTAGGAGCAATAAAATTACAAATAATAAAATATAAATTGATGTGAAAGAAGACAAAAGCTAAAATGACACAAACCCTTTGTTCCTAGATTATAAGGAAAAGTCTGCAGACTTATTCAAAGTAGAACAATTAAATACAAAATAAAACAAAACATGGAAGCCCTCATAGCCATTCAATTTTCCTGGAAAACAGGACTATTTATGAAATCATCAGGTGTAATAGAATTTTTAAAATATAGTTCTGGACCCATTATTAATAAATTCACAAGGATTCCATAAGTATTTCATATATTACGAGATTATTGAGAGCAAATATTTTCTCTCTACATTAAGAAAGATATAAACAGCCTTTGGAGAATGCTATAGATAATTTAAATAATAAGGAGCAACAAAATTTAAAATTATCTGAATGGACTAATAAATATTTTGAAGAGAAATATTTTGAACTTTTCTAAGAACTGGATTTTGTTACCTAGAAATATTTTTAAAACATTATCTGTTTGGCCATAGAAATATTGTGACAACATTATCCATCTGATCTGCACCTGTGAAAATAATATCAGGACAGTGACATTTCAGAAGAAGTCTCAAGACAGAAATCGATCCATCTCTTGGAACTAGTAGCCAATGTTGATGACTAATAGAGAAAACCTAACTCTTAGACTACCCTTTTCTTCTTTTTTACTCTGTCAAAAGAGATGCTCTTCAAAATGAAAAGGGCAGAAAAGATATTGCAAATAAAATATCCACAAGGAAAGAAAGAATATAAACATTTTTTCAAAATAAGTTTAATATCTTGTCTAGATGTATTATACTAAAATGCTAACCATACAAATGAGACTCTTTCCATACTTTTTGAAGCATGTCAGCAATCAGGAAAGAACTCATAAGGCTACAGGAAAGCAAATGAGCTCTTTCCAAAAAAGGGAGAATATGTTTTCAGAATATAATCCAATGAACTTGATATTAATAATGGGCTAATAAATTTTAAGATTTTTGTGAACCCTAGAAATCAGTGATCATTATGCATGATTTGCTGGATTAATATGTGCAATCAAATAAATGTGATGGACACAGTATATCCTTATTTCAGGAAGACATTTGATTTTTCAAGCATATAAAGTAAAATAATATGTGCATATGAAAGAATATTTGTTATTTGTTGAATAATTTTATAAGAAAGCTGTTGAAGAATAGAATGATGGGGCGTTCTCCATTCTTCTTTCCTTGGGTTTGATTATTCAATAGTTTTATCTGCTAATATGCCAAAGGTTAGAAATCACACTAATCAAATTTGTGTGATTACAAGCTGGAAAATATTGCAAAATTGTATATGACACAATCCAAAGACACTGTCAGGCTGTATTGATCTAGGTGATGTTTAATAAACAGGTAAGCTCTGCATTAGGTCCAAAAAGAAATAAATGCAGGATCTGTAAGAGGTGTCTTAGTAATGCTGTATGTCAGGCACAACCCAGGGTTTTAGTTGACAGTGATAGTCCTACCCTTTCTTTTTATTGTCACCCAGATTTAATTATGGGCCTAATATTTTAAGGCAAAATGAAAAACATGAATTCATTCTCCAGGAGTGTAGTTAAAGATGGTATAGCCAAGATAGCAATTAATCACTTATTTATCTATTAATGCAGAAACAAAGAAAAGCATAATTTCAAACTATATTGCCTAGTTCAATGTCATCATTGAGATATGTTTTATGCAAAGCCAAGAAAAATATTTGACTCTCAACAGACAAGTTTTTACAAATCATCTGTGCTTTCGCTTCATGTAAGTTGTATCCAAAATACTATTTTTTAAAATTAAAATTTATTGGGGTGACAATAACTAGCGAAATTACATAGATTTCAAGTGTACCATTCTGTAATACATTATATATCACATTGTGTGTTTACCACCCAGAGTCAGTTCTCCTTCTCTCACCATATATTTGACCTTGTTTACCCTCATCTACCACCCCGCTCTCCTTTTGTCCTCTGGTAACCACTAAACTATTATCTGTGTCTATGAGTTTTTGTTTCTTTATTTGTTTGTCTTACTCCTTTGTTGCTTTCAGTTTTATATCCCACATATCAGTGAAATCATATGGTTCTCAATTTTGTCTTTCAAAGCTGGAGTCCTCCCCATTGTCTTTCAAGGAAGACATCAAATAAAAAAAAAAAATAGAAATGACTTTAAGATGAGAAAACTTGTTGATCTCATGTTCATGTGATGTATATTTTGGATGGAGGCTACAGAAAAATAAAATATTCTTAATTTTTGGAAAGGAAATAATTTTTGTAATATGAAAAATTAACAAAAAATGACTTCCAAAGTTAATTTTAAAATATTTTGTCCCATAAACTATATTAAAATACTAGAAAGTAGGGTCATTACAAGGTCTACAATTCGGTTTATTTATGTGTTTAACTTTGAATTTTTCTGCAGGTTAAACATAATTTGTAAACATTAATTTTCTTTTGTAAGGTCTGCTTTGCAAAGCTGTGCAAACTCTGTAATTCCATTTTGAGGATTTCAGTTGATGTTTTTGCTTTTTATATTATGAATCCCAGACTAACCTGTGAAGGGATTACGGTCTTTTGACACTCAGACTAGTAGACACATTGCTAAAAGAAACTATAACTTCATTTATATTTAAGACATATTGCTTAATTTTCAGACATGTTGAAAAGACTATTACTGAATAAAACAAATATTATGGTGATGCTAAGCATTTAAAAGGGCAACATAGAAATGATTTAGAAATATGTGGGAAACTAATTTGTCCCATTTGAAATTACTTTTTTTTTTTTTTTTGGCAATGACGATGTCTCTGGGAAGTCAGTGGCAGAAAATAATAGGAAGGGTAAAAAGAAAAGTTTGACTGAAATTCACCGTTGGGAGTTTGCCTGAAGGAGATGATTTTGTTGGTTTGTTCAATGGACACAATCCAATATGTTCCCAGATCTCATAGTAATGTCTCCAACCTTAATGAGTCTATTGAAAGTATTTAATGCATGTGATCTCTTCGTTCTTTGTTTAATTGGCCCTTTGAGATACCAGTATCTCTTGGATTTATTTGTTGTTTTTTTGTTTGTTTGTTTTATTTTTTTCTTACTGGCAACTTCTTACTGCATTTGCAAGTTCTTCTCAGGACTCTGTTCTTAGACACATTACCTTTACCACATGCAGTCACTATCTATGTGTTCTCACCCCGTGGCATGTTTTTAGTACTCTCAATAAAAACCAACAACAACAAAAAACATGGTACCCAGACTGATTACTCAAATTTTTAACTTGCCCCAGAACCCAAGAATATATATCCAGTAGCCTAATTGGCATTGCCACTTGGGTGTATACTGGAACTGAATTCTTGTTTATATTTGTTTCTTCTGCCTTTTTCTATTTCAGTATGGGTCAAATTTATTCTCCAAGTTGCTAAAGTCAAAAACCTTTAAATAATGTAGTATTCCTCTTTCCTCTCTTCCCCTTATACTTCGTATCCAATTCAAGCACACATTCTCTCAGCAGTACCTTTGGAAAATATTACAAACACTTCCTTACATTTCCTTTACTGTTTCTGATTTAGTCCAAAAAAGTCTCATTTTCCTTCAACAACAACAAAAAATGTAGCTTTTGTTGTGGCTAATTTTGTTCAGCAACAAATTAGTTAACCTAATCTATAGTTAGGAGTCAGGCGGCACAAAAACATATGTAAAATTGCTCTGTGGGAAATATCCTCTCCCTGAGAGAAACCTGTGAGGAACAGGGACCACCTGAGGGACCAGGATGTTTACGCCTCCAACTCCTGCTTAGTAATTGAGCATACCCTCTCTGAGTGGAATGCCATTCTTTGATTAAAATCATATTTATTTCCCATCTGTTATATGTTCTTTTCTTTTATTCAGTTCATTATTTAAATTACCACCTATTCAGAGTATAGACTTTTTTTTTCATGGCTAGAAATACATTATTATTGTATCTAAGAAGAGGCTAAATGTGCAAATTAAATGTTGCACTATGTATAATAATAGAAACAGAAATTTTATAAAGGAAGTCAATAGTTCCCACAGTCCCCCAAATCCTCATAGTGAGTGAATACCTCTGCATCTGTGTTGGGATTTATTTTCTTGTTCTGTGTTTTAACGAATGGTTATGGTTTGTGAATATTTATTTTTTTTTTAATTATTTCAATGTGTAAAAGGAAGTACTAGGCAAATTGAGATTTGTTGCTATTTAATGGACCAACAAAGGTTAAAAATACAAATTATAGGTAAAGGTAGATTCTCATCTCTACACCCCGAGATGAATTAGATACAAATGCCTATTTTTAACATTTCCCTTTATACTATTCAAAAATACAATTCAAATCCCATTGTTATCACTTCTAGGTTACGCTGTTTTCAAAGTAAATATTTTCACATATGTCAGGAGCTCAAAATGTAAGATTCACATAAATAATGGGTATATCAATATATACTTACATAGATTATGTGCATGAGTGATTTTTTGTGTGTGTGTGATTTCTCAGAGAACTTATTTTTTGAGCAGAATAAAATTATTGGAAGAAACTTATAATGAAGTCTAACTTCTATAATTTTATTGTGAAGTTTAGATGTAGATATTTTTCAAAATCAAATACACATGCTTGATTTATTGCAATATGATAAGAGATAAATATACTTTTTCCATTTCTGATTAGTATCATGATGTTTTATTGATAGTGTCTCATAATATTTTTAGATTAGATTACCAGAAACATTTCCCTTAATACCTATGAAATTGGAGAAAACACTGCATTTATAATTGCAATCAGGTTATGCTTTGAAATAAAAAAATAAAATGAAGATGAATTTGTGCTTTTGTAAGATTAACTTGGAAACATCTTATGAGTGTTCAAATTATTCAAATCAAGAAAATATAAATTTTCTGCTATCACTCATTTAAGTTCTACATTTTATGATTATGAAAAGTATCTTTTTTCTAACAAACCTTTCAAGGAAATAATGCACTATTATTCACTCACCTTTCTTGTTAGGATTTCTTATTTTTCTTTTAATTAATGAGAAATATAAATTATTGCAGAATCCTATAATGTAAGCCTTTTATATAATAAAGTATGTTAAAATTGGTAACATATTACAAATATCAACATTTAACTACTTTTCAACTTTAATATATTTGTAGAGAAATTTGTCATTTAAACCATCATATTTTATAATTACTATTCTTTTGTTATAAATATAAGTTCATTTTAAAATAAAACGGAGTACAGATTTAATCTAAAAGTATTTAAGCATGTTAACCCTTTCACAGAGCTATCATATTTCTATGTATTTAAAATAGATGTCTAATTTTAGGGGAAACTCTAAATGGCAGATAACACCAACTCTTGGCCTGAGAAGCCAAGATCTTCTAAAACACAAGTGATGCACTGGTTGAAAGTAGACATTTAACCATTTTGAGTTCCCATATTAGTCAATAAGAGCGTCAAATTACTAAATAGTAACTGCCATTTATTAATGGTTATTAACCTAACTACTAATGCAAATAATTAAGAAAATAGAGAATAAGGAAAATGTCTTAGGCATGCAATCTAGATTATTTTATATCTAAATCACTTGAGAATTTTTTTTTGCTTGAGTAACATTGTGCATATGAACCTGTCAGTCTCTTCTTCACTGAACTCTGCCAAACTGTACATAACAGATACTTGGATCCTTCTGTAGATTTAGTAGGGCTGTCTACAATTTGTTCCCTTGAATTTTATCAGGATTAGAATTCCTCTGTTGGTACCTGACATTAGAATACTTAAGATAATCATTTATTGATATTATAAAAAGAGACTTTAAAGCTTATTCACATGTTCGAATAGTTTATACACATTAGTTTACACAATTGCCACATTATATAACATATCCATATATGATAAACTGCTTATTAAGATAGTGACATTTATACCATTTTTAGTTCAAATATTTTTCACTAAGGTCACATAAAAAAACAGAATGGAAATACTCAATATGCCATTCTTACATTGTTCACTCCTACTGTGATCAGATTAAAACGAATAGATGTTTTCTCTTTGCTAAATTGACAGGCAACATTTCCAATTGCTAAATTAACTTTTTTAATTGATCTGGAGATCAGCTATTTACTGCTGTGACATACTTTAATATTTTTTTTCTTTCAAATGGCAAACTTTTGTTAACCAGAAAAAGGACAATACATTTTCAAATATGTGGTTATAATGTAAAATGATCAGAAATTATGTTCCAATTTTATCATACAGGAACAAAATTTGACACAGTTTTCCAATGTTTATTTTATTTTATTTTAGTTTACATGATTTAAAAATATGTATTTATTTAGAGAGTTGTATTAGCAAAATTTGGGGAAAAGAATAGATATGTTTAAATTAATTAAATATATTAAAATAAAATATATATTTAGAATAACTTAGAATATTAAGGATAAGGAAGAATGAATAGAATAAAAATTAACACGTAGAAATTCTATTGCGGTTTTCATAATTGAAGCACATGTTTACTCTCAACGTCTTTATGTGTAATACGAAACTTTAAATGTTAAGTGGTTCTCATTTGAGGAAAAAATAGTGCAATTTGCTTGGGAAAGCAAAGTTTGTCCTGGCACTTACTATGAAAGACATGGGATTTCGTGTGGGATACCCTGAGAAAATAGTTAACACCCTCAGCTATATGGCTATAGAAATAATAGTTTCCAAAATATTTCCCTTTAGAGTACCTATTGATGAAAACTGACAGAGTGAACCTAAAATTGCATTTAACAAAATAAATATTGAGTAGAATGAAGTCAATTAGTGCCCTTCATTGAATCAGAAGTTCCTATATATACAATGTTACGCAGTTTTAATGTTGCCAGTAAAAATATTCATTGATTCAAAATATTAAGCACTTGCTATATATTGTTTTACTTGAATAATTGCTAAGGGTACAATGATGAGTGTAAAAAAAAAAAAAAAAAAAAACCCACATTCCCTGTTTCTCAGAGCTGAAAAAGACAGATCTAAAAAAAGTAAACAAAATAAAAGGTTGACATACTATCATTCTTACCAATATTGAGAATATGAGGTAGAATTATGCAAGTGGAACAGCAGAATGTGAATGCAAAAGTAAAACAAGAGTCAAACTTAGGTACAAAATATACCAAGAACAAGAATAGGATTTTACAGTCTCTGTTTTCTCCAGCAGTGTATTGTCTGTGGCTCCTGGGCTGCGTGCAGTGCAGAGAGAAACACACTGCAACAGATCCAGGACTCAGATTACATTCGTCCTCACGAAGCTCTGAGATATTTAAGGTGGTTTTGAAATGAAGGTTGAGAGACCATGAAATTCTGATGTGGGAGAGGGGAAAATTTCCCCCTTCTCCCTTCTTGGTTCTTGTGGCTGGTGAAATAATGAAAATTGTATAGGACAGATTAACAGGAGAAAATCAAAGTTAATGTGTACGCACTGGGAATTTACATAAGGGTGAAGAATTCCAAAGACATTAAGGCTAGAGGAGGTATATGTCATTCTGAACTAACTAGAAAGAGGTAGGGGTCTGTGGGGCTTCGAAGGGAAGTAAGGAAATTCACAGGGAGATGAAAAGGGTTAATGTCTTCTAAACAAATGTTCGTTGGGCCACCTAGAGGCAATGGCTCACAAAGAGGACTTTTGATCAAATGGGCCTAGCTAGGTTCCTCCCTGCCTGTCACACCTAGTCAGAGTTATCTGTAGGTATCTCTGGTAATAGTTCTTCCTGGAACAGGCCCTCTATCTTATATTCTTCAAGGCAGTTTGGGGGGAAGGTAAAAGGTTCTTCATCAATCTTTTGTTTCTCAAAATAAAATAACCTTTATGCCAGCGGGACACGTTTTGGGGTAACAAGTTTTGCTTCCCTACATTTGAATGGTTCTGGTTCATCAACAGAGTAACTATAGAAATAACCACAGAAAACTTTTTCATGATCTGCTTATCTTTCAGAACTTACCACTTGCTGCAGTTTCCCATATGTTGAATCAATTACTATTTCTTCTTCAAAAGTTCATGGTATTAATACTTCCCTATCTCTGCCTATGAGTATTCCTTCCTTCCATCCCTTCTATCACACTGTAAACCAAAATTAATTTTACTCTGTAATAAAGGATAAAAAGCATTTATTTAGCAAAAGAAGCTGCAGGCCAGGAGATACAGATTCAGGTAGCAACCTAAATTTTGTTCAGATGAGACAAAGAGGAGGCCTACTTTGATAGTGAAACTTCCCACCCAAGTTCCCAGTTAGGTCCATTTTATGTAAATGAGGTTTCCGATTTTGTACATTTATGGTTGGTCGGCATTATACATCCTGACTGGTCACTATGGAGCAGCTCTGGTTGGATGGGGCAGGTCTTAGTCCATTGGAAAAAAGATGAAACCTCCCTTATAATAGTTGACTCAGATGACCCAAACATGCAGGGCACAGTGTGGGAAACGGAGAGTTGAGTCTGAAGTTCTTCCCGGTTTACAAGTTACATGAAAAGCCCCTGCCAGCAAAAGGTCACGAGTATCATATTATTTATAAAATATGGCCCTCCATTGAGCATGGGGAGGGAATCCATCTCGGCAGATAAATTCCTTTTCCAGGATCACGTCAAATGTATCTTTCTTCTCAAGGTCCACATTACACAATTGAACCTCTTTTGAACCATATTTCAAGGCTCACCATTTTCTTGAAGATTATCCTGAATTCCCAAGGTATTATGGACCATGCGTTTGTTGTTTCCAGTAGACTCCCCACCGATGTATATTATTGAACTTTAGTTATTTTACTTATACATTTTAAAAATATATGTGTTTCCAAATGTTTAATTCTTATCTCATTAATTCTGGTATGAATTATGTTAAATCTGTCTCCCAAATTTTATGTTACTATAGCGAAACATTATTCTGTTTTTTTGTAAATTTTAATGTAAGCAATATATTTGTCCTAATACCTAGCAGCAGATAGTTTTCTGGATAATTGAAGTTGCATAATTAGAATTACATTTGAGATTGGAAATTGCCTACATTCTTCTTTACTTTTCTACAGAATTTCAATAGAAGAAATTCAGTGGAGAAAATAAATCATGACTATTCACAAAAGTGAGTGGTGGTAGCCATTTAGAAAGTTATTACATATGGATGTGATTTATTTAATTTGATTTAATGTTTAACCTCAAAGAATACTAGTTCATAAATAAATTATTTTTATGAAGTTTAAAATTACATTTAAGGTATAATGAAAAAAATGGACATCTTGAAGATGATTATACATAATGCTTTAGGAAAATTTATGCCTATTAAGTAGCTGAAAATAAATTTTATTATAGCCATAAAATCAAAGCTGCTTTAGGACTAACTGCCAAAAATAATTTCCTATAATGTACTTAAAAATTAATCCTTATCTGTGTCAATAATTTTCCATTCTGGTCCTCATAAATTTTCCCCAAATAATACAAATGCCCACAAAATATGATTTAAAAAATAAAGGTTTATTTTAACTCCATATTAACTGAGGGAGTGAATTTTTCATATAAATTTAAAATATTTATTATATAACTTGTGCTCATAGAAAATATTTTATCAGGGAATAAAAAGATTAAAGAAAATTTTTGCGCTATGTCAAAGATGAATTCATTTTTAATCAATAAAAACATGTTTAGTCATTGATGATTAGTGTAAGTAAAATATCTCATGCTAAACTTGTGACATCCCTTTTCTCAGACATTTTGTATTCCCTATCTCCCTCTATTTTATTCCTCAGCTCATATTCCCTACAATACCATGATTTTCATTTTTTAGTTTCTGTTTGCTCTCACTACACTGTAAGCTCTAAGAATGTATGTTCTGCTGTTACCACACGATATTTTAACATAATTTCAATAAATAATAATTAATTAAATGAATGGTAAGATGTTTTATTTTGCTCTAAGTCTGTTTAACAACCATTTAATCTAAATTGAGTATAGGTTTGTATGCTTGTTTTAAAAGCCATTTTTTACAGTTTTATTGGTCTGCATGTATTAGTATTTTGCATTATGCTGGAATATAGGTAAATACAGTTTTTTCATAATGTAGATGTTAACATGGTTTTATTTGCCTGTGTGAAAAACAATGAGCTCAAGTGAATTTTTTAGCTTCAGTTATCTATGAAATTTATGTGTAAAATAATTTCTCTGGATTTATTTTCTCAAAAAATATTCAAAGTATTCATAGGACACAGTATGATATATTGATTTAAAAATTAGGTTTGTAACTCCTTAAAGAAGATATATTGCAGGTATATTAATGCATAGGTATGCCTCTTACTTTCAAAGCCTTTTGAAATCACATTATCACTTTAAAACATGAACAACAGGAAACTATTTTCTACATAAGACATTCCATTAACTGGCTTTACATTCTTAACTGAAAATACTTGAAATATATATTATATATAGATATAGATATATAGGTAGATAGATATAGGTATAGATATATAGTTTATATAATGTAATATGATATATGATGTATAATATATTATATATTATATGTATAAATATAAAATAAAATGTATTTGTAGCAATTTTAATTATAAATGTAATTATTCAAATTTAGTGTTTAGTTAGTAGTTTGGCTTTTTTTTTTTTTTTTTTGCTAGTATGGTAGCTGATTTTGTTTATCCTAGCATAACATTTTATGTCATATATAATAAAAATATTTTGGGATAATAAAATAATAGAAAAACTGTTATAACATTTTAACTAAAGCATATTTAATCCTAGGATATTTTGTCTTTAAGAACCATTGGATAGCTTTTGACTATGTCACGTTAGGTCTTGATAATAGAAATGTGGTGCAGGAATAAATAGATAATATTCAAGTTGTTAATTGCATTTAGATATAAGCAAAGAGAATAATAATACAAAGAAGAAAACAAACATGAATTAGGATGACCGGATAATTGTCATCTGTCATGTGAGTCTTTGCTAGTCTTACATTTTCCTATCTCTAAGCTCTGTATATAGTTGATAGTTCCCTGATTCCTGAACTTTGGCTCTATTTCAGACCTTTTACTACTGGTATTCCATTTCCATTAACAAATCATTGAATAATAAATTTCTATTAAAACTTCTCACACACACCATGTATTATTGGCCATTAGTTGACCTTACATGTAGGCTCCAGATAAAAGTTATAACCAGAATGAGTACACTAGTAACCGTATATAAGAGCTATTGTATACAATTTAATACCTCACAATGAGTTTTTCCAAATAAATGCAGTCATCTTCAAGTTTTATAGATTTTACTTCCATTGTACATCCTGAATCCATGCCCATTCTCTTAACACTGCCTGTATTAAATCTGATCTATATTAAATGTGATCTAATGCAGATCTGTATCATCTCTTCCCTTGATTATTGCAGTAGTCCCTTAATAAACCTCTCTCTCTGCAATCTCTCTTCCTTCTAATACATATATGTAATTGTCTCACTGTCCTGCTTTTAAACAGTTAAATGCTTACAAGCAATTGTCCTTAAGTGTTCTGTGATGCACAAGTTTCATGAAGTATTAATAGGTGTTATCCTCTGTGCTACTCTTCTTGAAAAATAAACAAATATAACAAAAGTTAAATATTGTCTGAAAGATAAATGTATTTGGGAGACAGAGATAAACAAAATTAGGCTTGTCTTTATTTCTCTTCATAACCTCATATTCAAGTGAAACAGCAATCTCTAAAGGGAGCAAGTGAATATGGCATTTTTAAAACCGATCCCCTCTTTTTATTTTGTTCTCATGATAAAAGTATTCCATGAAACACACTTCATTAGATGCAGCTTAAAAGATAAATTCTAATCTCTATAATATGTCATTCAAAATATTTTCAGCCTCTACTCTCAACATACCTCTATAGGATCTTAGTACCTTTGATCTCTTCCTCCTATCTGAACATAGAATCCACTTTTCTCTAACTCTTGTATTTTCCCTTGAAATTTTATTAATTCCCCTATTCATCAGGAAATGTTATTATGCTTCAAGTCAAAGATTGCATATTACTTGATTTTCAATACTTTAAAATGTTTCCAGTATTGTGGATGAAATACATTTATTTATAATTTGTATGTTTATGATTGCTATATCACTTTGAGCTTATTTGCATATATTTATTTTCCATTTGCAGTTTGCTTCTCTTTTGAATTGCAAATATACTTTTCTGTTTTTCTATCTGCCTCTTTTTATTTTTTTTTTTAAGTATTTTGAAGATCTAGATGTTATTCCTTTGTGTGTTATACAAGTTAAGTAGTTTTTCCAGGAGTGTGGCTAGTACTTAAATGTATTTATGATATTTCCCCTCGTAAAGATAATTGTCCTTTTTTTTTCTGACATCTGGAACTTATGGTTTGCTTAAGAATACATCCTATTCAAATCATATAAAAGTATTCCCCCACTAATTTTCTGTTAATAGTTTTGCCTTTTATGCATAGCATTTTAATATATCTGAATTTTATAACAAGTAATGACCTAAGTTATTTTTAAGATAAAGCAAGTTGTCCCAAGATTGTTTGTTGAATAATCTGTCCTTTTGTCACAGACTTGATGTGCCTAGTTTGGGTTTATTTATCTTGCTTGAGATTCACTGGGTGTTTTTTTTTGGATCTGAAGACTAAAGCACTATTCACCAAATTTGGGAATATTTTAAACCACTGTTTCTTTAAATATTTTATCTGTCCCATTCTCTCTCATTTGTCTTCTGAGTTTTCAATTAAATATACAATTACAGTTACACTAGATCACTTAATATTTTACCACACATCACTGAGAATCTGTTTGCTTTTTCACAATGTTTTTCTTTCTGTTTTTCAAACTGACCCTTTCTTCTGCCAACTCCAATCAGCTATTACACTCATCAGTTAGCTTGTTATTTTAGTTGTTGTTCATTTCATTTCTTGAATTTGCTTTTTATTTTCTGTTAGATTCCATTTCCCTAATATCTCCATTCATTAAGACTATCATTTCCTTTACTTCCCTCAACGTATTTATAATAGTTTCTTTAAAGACCTCTACTATCCAAACATCTGGGTCATTGTAGAGTCTAGTGATTGTTTTGTTTGTTTGTTTGTTTTTTTATGAGTATTTCACATATTTTTACTATTTACATGTTTAGTAATTTTAAATAGTATAATAGATACTGTGTTTGTGTAATAAGGAGTATGCATTATGCTGTCTTCTTTTAAAGAGTATTGAATTTTGTTCTGTTTAGTAATTATTTTGCTGGTAGCCTGTTGTGATAACATTGAGGATTGATGGTAGGCTTTGTAGGGTGGGCATCGTATAGCTTTTACTTTATCATGGGGTTCTTACTCCTAAGATACAACCTTTTGGGTACTTTAGTAGAATGCCAGATTATACGGTTTCACACTCTGGCTGAACCAAAACTCCAATGCCAAGGCTCCCAGTACTGTGTAATCCCATCTATCTCTGCTTTTATCTCAGCCCATAGCCGCCACTTGCTGCTAGGTCTTGTGAATACACAGCCCGACTCTTGGCCAAAGATCTGCAGAGAATCACCCCACATACTTATAAACACCATCTTTCCCATCCACACTTCTGGACAGGCCCCTCCTTTCCAGTGCACTCTTCCATACGTTTTATGCTCTACCAGCCCAAACTTCAGTTTATGTCCCCTTGTCTTAATGGGACCAAAATGCTCTGCTTAAGCGCCACCTCCCTGTTCCACCATTGAAAATGGTCCCTAGGCAGAGAGCTGGAGTGCAGCTCACCTTGTATGTTTATTTTCAAAAGAAGATTGCAGCCCTGCACTGCCTATTGTCCAACACCTGAAAACAGATACCTCAAGCATTTATTCCAGTTTCATGCTTTTCATGGCTGGAGCCTATTACTGATTTGAATAACCAACACCCTTATAAACAGAATCCAACTGTTTTCTATCTATTCTATCTCCTAATCTGTCTGCGGCTATTTTAATTACCTTACTATCAGTTTTAAGTACTGGTTGAAGTAGAAGTGATAAAACAGCAGAGGTACCAGGGAGTCTGAGTCATGTGTTCATGTAACTTACTTCTGGATCTGTGGAGGCCCATTCTCATGCATACCATTTCTAAATAGTAGTGGAATGCTGATCCACGCAGCCTCCTTTATAATTTTGTAAATACGATGGGCTGGTCATTTCAGAGAGGCCTCCTGGTCAGCATTCATTCTCTTCTGTGACCCAATAGGAAACCAGGAGATGATTCTCAAATTGCGAATGTTTGTTGGAAGAAGAACTATGATTTTGCTCACAGTCTTTCTGGACTCCGATTCTCTGATTGGGCTGCCTGCCATAGGCTCCCTATAGCATCCCTACCAGCTACGGCATTTCTACTACAATTTCATCTTCTGGTCATAAGGCCCAAGATGCCGAACAGCTTGTTCAACAACTCGAACCTGCAACAGAGACCTTTCTTGCTTGGAGCTTCATTCAGATATAGTAGACTCGTGAGTTTATTAGCAAATTTGTGGGTATAGGACACCTAAATTTTGTAAGTTATGTCTCCAACAGTATCGCTTAAAATCTTTTACTTTAATGATAATTTCTTAACATGCTCAAACTACTGTACCCTACAATTTTCACCAATGTAATAGACCCCTCTGTATTACAGGATTTTTCTCCCACCCTTTGGCAAGTAAGACATTTAGGGTACTGGCTATTTCCTACCCACCAGATCCACTGATCCCAGTATCACAGATGTCATGGAAATAGATGATGTTTTATGGGATATCGAAGTGACCAAAGTTCTTGCAAAGTATAGGGAGAAAGGAGAGTTATATTTCCCTATGGTAAGACATTGAAATAATACTGATGCTCCTGTTTTCCTTATAATATTGATTGAGAAAAATAATGTATCACGTCAAGTCTATATGTACATACTCAATTACATGGACTATGTTGACTTTGCTCTGTAAAAATACCACATCTGGAATGTCAGCTACAATTATCATCACTACTTGATTACATTTGTGATAATCTACTTACTATTCAAGATCCATCTGGATGGTCTACCTCCCAAATGAATGAATTAATTTGGGATATAATAGAATCTCTACTCTTTCATATTTTAAGTTTTTAACATGGCACTAATATTTGCTAGTTCTTTATGAATACAGGATAGCTTTGAGAATACCACAGTAGTAGGTATGTAGTGATTGTTTCTTAATAAACCTGACATTGTGAGTCAAGAAATCGATATGCAATTGTGGCAGTTTCTGAATTCATCTTTTCCAATTATGCATTCTGGGACTAAGGGAATAACTACAGGTTGAGTCCATCGGCAATACAGGCTTGGCAAACAAACAATTTATAATCTGTCTGTCATACATAAGCTTCCTTTCTGCCAGGTGGACATGCTGGCAATTTAGAGTTATGAGATACTTGCTTCAGTTCAGAGAAAATATTTTGTAACTCCTGGAATATTTTGGTATTTTCCATTTTCAATTGTTTAGGGCCTAACATCTGGATAAATGTTTCCATCATAGATTTATAACACTTTTCAGGGTTCTTGCTTAAAAAAAACCAGTCTTATAATCATTGAAGAAGCTATGAATCTCTGAGCCATTTTAAATAACTTAGGGAGAGAATATAAAATCCTACCATGATTCAACTCAGATATCTCACAAAAGATCTATACTTTTTATGATTAAACAGACCAAGTATTAACTTCATGGACTATTTCATGCAGGTACCTCATGATAAACTTGTTACTTGGAGAGATGTTCATAGCTTTACTAAACTCTACTGATCACCATTCCATTCCTATGATTAGAATAGGCACCAGAAAACTTTTTTATTTGCATAAATGGCCAGCTATTAAATATATTTGGCTTGGGGGGGTGGGGGGAACATATGGTTTCTGTCACAAATACTCAACTTTGCTGTTGTGGCAAGCAAGCAATCATAAGCAATACATAATCAAATAGATGTGGCTGTGTTCCAATAAAACTTTATTTTCCAAAACAGGTGGCAGACTTGATTGGACAACTGGCGATGGTCTATAGTGACTGTAGAACCCACCCTCTCTCTAATTCTTAAGTACCATCATCTAGTACAGTATTGCCATTGATATCAAAGAGCTCAATTTAGTTATCATTAGAAGCTATAGTTTACTTACCAGAATGTTTTAAAAGTATGCTATTTGTCTTTCTTTCAATTAATTTCTTGACACTGTCAAAAGAATGTTCTCTAGGCCATCCAGTAATTATGGTTAAACAGGCTGTCCATGACGGGTCAGCTGTATCATTCATGTATATATAAGCATATTTATTTCTTCTTCTACAGTATGACTGGGAAATGTTGGCATTACAGATTCGAGGGTCCCTATTAATTCTGGCTTCCATCAGCCCATAATACAGGTTAGAGCCACTCTTCTTAATCCTGGGTGAATGGAACCACATCAATTTGTTTCACCCAGGTCAACCTCATTATGATACCCTCTGAGCCTTTTCCTGCAGAAGTTCCCAGTTACCTGTCTACTCAAGTTAGCACATTATTGTCATTACTTTGGTGGATGGTATATCTTCCTAGAGAAGAACTTGCATGAATTAATCACTTATATGTCAATTTCCAACTGCATTTTATATTAGAAACATTTTCAGAATTTTATAACATTTACATTGCCAGAATCTCCCTCTGATTGCCTTTCTTCCCAGATTTTGCATTTTTTGATGGGAATTTCCAACATCTAAATGTATTTTATTTGTCAGCCATTCTCATCATGCTCTCAAACACATGGGGATTTTATGGGATATCAAGTTTTTTTTTTTTTTTTGAGGTTAAGTTCTTGAAAATATTTTGATCGTTTCAATTTTTTAATTCCAAACATTTAAAATACTTTTAATTTAAAATAGGGATATCTATTGATTATGCATTTTAAAACTTAAATGAGGAAAATAACAAATGTATTATTTATGTTTTACATGATATTTATTGTTAAAGGTAATATAATTTTTCAAGCAACATGTTAAACATGTACTGATGCACTTAATTCATAAAAGTACTCTTTATTTCACAAATACTATTGGTTACATTTTCACTTCTGACATTTCTTTAGAAATATACTTAACATCTTAATTTATAAAGCAGCTTCCAATGCATTTTATTTATTTCAACAAGTATCATACGAGGAGGTTTATTAATGGTAAATTATTTTACAGATACATTAATTATGGAATGCAGGAACTGATGGAGCCTAGAATATAAACACTTGTCTCTGGCTCATAAGTCTTTTTTTTTTTTTTTTTTTTTTTTTTAATGGTTCTGTCTTACCATTAAAGACAGAGTGTGTGAGTCTGTGTGTGTGCGTGTGTGTGTGTTTCAATACTTCTGATAAAAAGCCTTACTTAAAATTCCAATTATCTTATAAAAGAAATTGTACCCAGAAGCAACATTAATGACTATATTCATTTTTCTTGTTTCTAAGTAGTAGCACCTGGTACTTGAACTTTATCCATTATAATATTTCTTAGATCTAAACCTCTCTCTTGGGGGTTATTAAAATATTTGAAAATTAGTGTGTTTAACATAACCAGACATTTATTTTGAATACTGGTTTACTCTTTCATACACACATATGATGACATATTTCATTCTCTAACATTATAATAATACAGAGTTAAATTTTATAAATTTATTTATTTAATTATTCTCCCTTTCTTTTCTCTCTCTCTTTAGAAAACAAAACAAAACATTTAGTCTAGGTAGAAGTCTTTTAAGGTTAAATAGATTAGTAATATTGTATTTTATTGTCTGAGAATTTTTGGTCACTTTTTGATCTTTGATATTGTTCTAATAATGATTTGTAATAATGACTATGGTTTTAAAACTGAAATAATATGTGCTTTATATAAAATGTTTAAGCAATGTAAAAAAATAGCAAACTTTTTATTTCTCACTAAGAAATATTTTAAAAAGTTAAAATATTTTTCTAATGGAAACATCATATAAAGAGATACACAAATTGCCTGCTAAATTGTACACTGAATTTGCAGGGCTAAAACAGTTTTGTTTTATGTTTTCACTTAAAGACATATCTACTGCATTCAGGTCTTGCTCAAGAACTACGTGTAGGCAATTGCTTTATTTGATATTACAGAGATATTCTTACATTACTCTTTCAAAAGAAAAGCTAACTTATCACTCAAGAGAAACAGAACACTTTGCAAATTTATTTTGCCATTTTAGTTCTACTGTTAGTCAGTGACATTAAAGAAGTAATAACGAAGCTGAGACCTAGTTTTAGTCAGGGATCTTTGTTTGAAATAAATATATCATATCTGTTTTCAAAAAAATTAAAGTATTTTACATAGTATACTTAGTATATTCTTTAGTATTTTCACAATGTACGTAAATGCACTACCAGAGAATACACAATACTATTCTGATTATAGTAGTCATGTATGCTTTTTTTCTCCTAAGTTCTGAATTTTTTTGAAATTCACCAATAACAATCCATGCAAACCTTTACAATTAGGTTGGTGCAAAATTAATTGAGTTTTTTGTAATTATTTTTAACCTTTTAAACCGCAGTTACTTTTGCACCAACCTAGTAACTATACTGTGTGTATCAGGCACTCTCTCAGGTTTGGAGACATAAATTCCTTTACACAAACATATTTGTTGTATTCTATGAAACAAACAAACAAAAAAATCATAATCAGTTAAAATTGGTACCTGGCCAATGCCATCTTACAGAATATGCTTTACTCAGTTTTTCAACAAATCGTTGTTGTACTCCTAAAATATTCTACATGCCCGATATGTATTTGAACCATACTAGGTAATTAACATGTCAGGGAATTAACATTGAGAAGTCTTTAGTCTCTCAAGCTGTGAGAATTAAAAGAAGTCTTTCTGAGAGAAGTGATATTGCAACTGATCTCTGAAAGACGAAAGTTATCCATCACAATGACAACGTGTTGTGAAGGTTACATGTAAAGAAAAATATGTGTGTGAAAGCTATATAAGATATATGTGACATATTGCAGAAACTGGAATTACTTAGTACGACTAGAATTAGAGCTTGTGCTGAAGGGTATTAAACACTGAAAAAGTATCAGATCATGTAAAAACTTATAACACGTGATACGTAATTTGAACCAGGGAGGGATTGAAGACTGGGGCCTGGTTGGCAAGAGACAGAATTTATGATGTTATAGCTTTAGATTGGCACATAGGTAGGTGTTTTAAAGTGAAAACAGATGAGTATTTGTTGGGTTTTATAGCTTTGTAAAAATTAATTCACACTCTAATCTTCTAGAAATAACTGCTTCCTGATGCAAGAGCTAAATTATTTCTGCCTGATCTCAATATTGTTGAGCACAAAAATAGGAAAACAGTGCTTCATCTCAGAATTGTCTGGTGCAAGGAAAGTAAATGATGTTTAGCCCTGAATTGTTTAGCCCAGGGATAGGAATGCGTGTTGGTCAGTTTATAGCAATTAAGAAATGAAAATGAAAGCCAAATAAAGTCACATGAAGAAGACATTAGTGCCCTTAGCAAAAGCAGTTTTATTAGATGGGTGGTTTGGGAAAATAAAATTGAAATGGATTGAGGAGAGTTTAGAGGAATGAAGATAACGAGTGCACGCAATGCTTTCAAGGCACATGGTTGTGAAAGGAAATAGGAATAGTTATGGCTTGAATAGTTCATAAGGTCCAGAAAAATTTTTATTCATTTTATTGTTTTATATATCTTAGTTTAGGGGAATCTTAAGCATGTTTAAATTCTGATGGGAAGAAGTCACACTGGACTTTTTAAATTGCATTTCTTTGTAACTTTAAGCTTTATGTTGTTGGGCCCAAATAAAGATAAGGATTATAATGTCAGATCATAACATCTGGGAGATTCTCATATTGGAAAGAGACTGTATAGTTTATTTAGGCTGAAAATATAAAAATTAGACAAAAATAGAAATAATCAGATGTGAGATTTTTACTTAGTATTTATAGGATGCATTCATTGTAAAGATATAATCTATTTCTTAACATTTTAAGGTCTCAATTTTTAAAATAATAAGGCTTGATATATGATGGGAAGAAGATTAAATAATGAACGTTAGCTTAAAAATCATAAGTGTTCTGATGTGGAAACTTCTTTTTAAATCTAGAGTCAAAGGTAAAAGACAAAATGTCTACTCAAGTCTGAGATCAGGAGATGATGTATGAGGACATGTTGCAAGTGCTGTGACAGTGACTATTTTATAGACAGAAAATCAAGTCAAACCAGCAAACCATTTCTGTGAAAAATCAAGCAACATTCAAAAAAAGTGACTTGTTCTCAGATATAATATAAGATAACTCAAATCATGAACTCTTTTAAGAAAACAATCTAGGAGTAAACATAAACTCTAAAAAAAATAGTTTGGAGACCAGTTTCTAGCTCTCTCTTAAGCCTTATTTTTTTCAAATGACTTTTAGATTTTCAGAATAGGCTCAAGTCTATATTTGTTAATGTACCTAGTTCACATAAAATAAAGTAAGATCTTGACAGTAATTAGATCTTTGGCTTTGTTAGCCCTGTCAACTTCTAGGTCCTGTCCATTTTATGCCTATGGTCTCACTGAGCTCTAAAACTATATTATTCTGTTTATTTCACTATTGGCTGTGATAGGCATCCATCATAACTTTGGTGATTTGAAAATAAAGTATATTAAATTATTTTCTTGATAATGTTTCCCAGGCTATGAAATTCTTTGTGGGAGTAAAACTTTCTATCCTAAGTATGTTGTTTAACTTGTAGGGAATTAACTTAAGTATCTGAATGGAGCCTTTGTCCCTCATCTTCTTTAATCCAATCTGGAACCATTGTGCATGGCAGTCTCTATTATTTTGACCTTTGAACCCTATTCATTGCAGTCTGGTACCAGACCAGATCATCAGGAACTCAATGGGAAAGTTTTGATGTAGTTGACAACCGACAGTCCTGACTTGATACTCTTCAGTTACCTTAGAGCCAATAATAATTCATTCTAGACTTAAAAATGCATCCTGCAGGGTATTTTCTGACTTTTGTGTTCAATGTGTTAATGTATGGAAGAATTCTGCTGTTCTTGCTACATATGCCTGAGACTGAATTCCTAAAATATATGCTAGGAAATGACCATATTCTGAGGTTGTAATTTGCAAACTTGTGAAAGGAAAACATATGGCACAGCAAAATTTCTATTAGTTTTAAATACTTAAGGGAAAACTTGTAAAGTCTGATGAAAATAACCATATTGTATAGACACATATTGTAGATAACAGAAAACACACGTAACTTTAAAGTATTTAGACTTGTGAACTTGTCTTTTGATTTTTTTCAGATTTTCTATGTGTACAAACACATCTTCTGGAAATAAAGTCAGTATTATATTTTTTCTTTTCTAACTGTAATCGGCTTTATTTATTTTTTCTGTGCTTAAATGACAATGCCAAGGCCCTCCAGAAAAATGTTGAATAGAAGTAGTACTAACAAATGTAATTTTCAATCTCAAAGACAAGAGGTTTAATTAAATATGATGATGATCACTCTATGAATGAATTAGGTGTACTTACATAATTAAAATGTGTTTTTCAATGAAGTCCAACTTAATTATGATACATTATCAACTGTATATTTGATACATTTATTTTTTTATATGCATTTCTTTTTTTAGCATACATTTTTGTATTTGGTTGCTAATATTTTGCTTAAGATTTAAAAAATATATTTAGGACCGCAAATGACCGTTCATTTTCCTTTTTTTTAACACTTTTTTAGGGTTTGTGTCAATGTTATATTTGCCTCATTAAATGATTGGGGAGACGTGTTTCCTGACAACTTTTGTTTTGTTTTGTTTTGCCTTTGTTTTACTATGATCTGTAGTGTTCTTTGTTTTATTGTGGGATATATGGTGAAGCATGAATCTGTCTCTTGATGTCTTTAATACATTTTTCTAAAACTCTTGGCCATTATTTCTTAAGATGGCTTTTCCTCATCATGTCTCTCCCCTACTTGAAGATTATAATTACATGAATATAGTCTCTTACCATGTTTAATTTGTGTATATTTTTTTATATTTTTATGTTTTTATATTTCAGTTTGAGTATTTTTACTTATTTTTCAGATTACTATATTTTTTTCACCTGAATCCAATCTGCAAGTTCAGTTTATCTACCAACATCCTAAGTTAAATTATTATATTTCCTTATTCATTTCTGTTTGATTTTTTTTATATAACCTAATGTTCTGTGAAATTGTCCAGCTGGTTGTCAATATTAAAATATATTAATGACAGTTATTTTCATATCTATTAAATATGTAATTGGAATCCATCTATTCAGGGATATCTGTAACACCTGGGAGCCTGTTTCTATTATCTGTTTTTATCTTGTGTCCTACTTCTTTATAGGCTTGCTATTTTTTTTTTCTTTTTCTTTAATGTCAAACAGTATACATAAGAAATCATAAAGTCTGGATAATGTTATCTTTTTCTAAAGGTGGTTTATTTTGACTGTTTGCTGACTTTTTGATTAGAGGATTGCCTTAAGACAAATAGTAATTTTATTGATTCAAATCTATGTTATTTCAGTCTCTGTATTATCTTGTCTATTTCTAGTTCCCTTGACTCTTAGGTATAATCCTTAAGAAATCTAGTTGAAAGCCTGTGTATTTATCAGAGTCCTTATCCTTGCTAGTCCTTAAATTAAAATTTTTAAACTTCAAGCTCTGTTTAACTTCCCAACCTTCTATAATATAAGCCATTGTCTATCAGTGCTTAGAAATCACCCAATACCTCTAGGGTAAAAGTGGTACACAATGACAACCTTACTTGAATGTTTCTCCCTTTTGGATCATCACTTACCTCTCAAGTTCTGCCTACCTTTGCAACCCATAATTCCAATAGCCATTCTTTCCCCCAAAATGCCATAATACTGCCAGAAGTCCTGCTTAGCTGGCACATTGGGATGAGCTTCCCAGCCTCTTATCTTCTGCTGCTTGTAATGAGGAAACACAGAGAGAGGGAAAGAAAAAGCAGCATAGAAATTTGAGATGACTTCCATGAATTTAATTTTATTATAGGATCTTGGTCCTTCAAGTCCTAGCTGCCTTAGTATAATTATCAAGTCAAAGAGTTATTTTGATGTTATATGTAACATTTTTTTTTCTGCTGTACTTCAGTCAGTTACAAGTTATTGCATTGTAATTGGAAGCAGAATTCTCCGTATTACTTTGTGTCCTAAAACGGGCTATTTCATTATTATTGTTATGTATTTAATTCATTTTTATTTTTAAATTGTTCTAAGAATTTATCATTAGAACACTTGATTGGGGCTGCTGGGCCTATCATACATCTAAGTATTTGGAGAGTCTTCTTCTTGATCTGGAATATGATATTTTTAAAGTCTTCATTGTGAAACAGTCTATGATATTAATAGATTTAGTAGCCAAACCTAAGTATCATGGACTTTCTGAAAACCTAAAGTTTATTACATATACAGAGGGTGCCAAAAAAAAGTATACACATTTTAAGAGAGGAAAACTATTAAAATTGTAATACTCAATATATACCAATAACAAAAGATTAATACAGGTCACATTTGACTTCTGCAATTACAAGAGGTGCTCAAAATGGTCACCATCAGGGTCCAGACACTTCTGATTACCGCGAACTATTGTTTGAGCAACGTTGACCAAAGTGTCCACTTGTCTACATTTTTTGGCACCCCCAGTATATATTGATTATTAAAATATTTACAAGTACTGAGCTACTACATTCTGTTTGCATATGTTTTGTTGAGTCAGTTGGCTACAGAATATGAAACTCAACAACTTACTTATAAATTTGTCACTCTTTTTTACAAACCATGTTTCATAATGTTTTATACTAAAAATCATCAACTTCTGTAAAGCAACAGTTACTACAACTCATAAGAATTATAATTTAAAATAGTATAATTAGGTGGTCAGATGGATTAAATATCAAATGGGTTAAATTAACATTTCAAAGTAATTTTTTAATAATAAGCATGTTTGTATTTTACCATTTCTGTGACTATTTCCAGTTTTCTAACGTAATGTCCTAATAAATACATATGATCTATCTTTTAAATGTTTTAAGACAAGAAAAAGGATAATTTATAATTAATCTATTGCTTCCTAGAAGAAATAATTTAACCCAAAGTAGATTTTTTTTCCCTATATTTATAATGATGAACACAAGGAGAGATTTATTGACTTCCCCATAAAATTCTAAAGCTCTGTACATATAGTTCTGGGCAATTTGTGGCATTTTATAAAAACCATGTTTTTTTGTATGTGTTTTGCAGGCTGTCAGCAACTAGCCATTCACTGACACCTCAAAGTGATTTGGACTCCAGTAGCTCTGAAGAATTCTATCAGGCCGTTCACCATGCTGAGCAAACCTTCAGAAAAATGGAAAGTTACTTGAAACAACAACAACTCTGTGATGTTATCCTGATTGTTGGAAATCGAAAGATACCTGCACATAGGTATAGTAGTCTGTCTTTATTAGAAACATGAATTCATACGTTTAGATAGTCTGGTATGCAGATTGCAAAATATCCTAGAATTAGATAATTCAGAGTTAACATTTATAAGAAAGTTTGGATATTTTTCTTTTACTCTTGTTTATTTCTTTTTGAGCAAGAGTTATAATGCCATTTTAAGTGATCTCCTTTTTAAGAAATAAAGCAAAATATAAATAGTTCAAAAATAAAACTTCCTCTGATGAAGATTAATAAATATTTTGTTATATGTGATTCACAATCATAGTAAGTGAAAATCAATTTTAATTTAGGAAGATGTACCTAAGCTTTTAAATGAGATACGCTTTTCTGCCAAAATTGGAAGGAAGTCAGTTTACCTTGGATATATATTATTAATTTCAAGTAGAAAATGCAAAGTGCTTCATATTGACATCTTTACTTAGCATTTGTTACAAGGTCTTTAATTTATGACATTAATATTCTTCTTAAGGCCCAGCATATTTAAAAACTAATATACTTTTAAATATTCCTTACATATTTATAATTGATAATTCCAAGTTACATGAACTAGAGGTCTGATTATTTTGTGCCATATTGATGCTATCAGTTTATTTATAAAATTTATTGTTTTTTTACTTAGTTTTTTTAGGACTTTTAAGTGAGAAAAAATTTAATTTAATTTTTATACCAATTATTTTAGATAGTTGAATATATCGATAACTGGTCTTAGACTACCTTGATGGATGTTATTTAATGCTATTAATACCAATTAATTGATAGAGTAAATTATCCACATATGAAAATTGCTCTCAATGTATTCCTCTTCCCTATATTGATTAACTTAAATTGTATTATCTAGGTAATATATATGTATTTAAATATGAAATATTTAAATTATTCCAGAAAAATAAGGCTATATCTCTACCATCATAACAATATTAAAATGTGGACATTGAATTGAACCAATACACTAAAAATTCATAGGAAGGAACATTTAACATTGAATAACTAATTTAGGTCATGTAGGGCTCAATCTGTCAGCTAATTATGGCAATAATTCTAACAATATACTATGCTCTTATTTTTCAAATATTTCTATGATATTGCATTATCATTCGGAAAAGAGCAATTAACAAATAGTCATTATATTGAGACATTCAGTGTTGTAACATGTATGGCAAATAGGCAAATTATCCTGAGCTATTATCTAAATAGCATTTAGACAAAATTTATATAGTTAAAAAATATTCTTAATTTGAGATTATAACTGAATTTGCTTCATTTAACTTACAGATTAGTTAAATAATTATTTGTTTAAAAAGATAGAGGGACTCAGTTAACTCAAATTATATTAACACATCAAAACCTCATGTTTTTTTAAAACAAGTGCTTTATTTAATTTATATAATCTTATAGCCTTTTATTGGTAGTAGTTTGATATTTGTCATTTGAAGGTTTTTAACTAATATATTGAGCAATTTCCCCATATTAATTATATTCTGCATTGTTTACTTTATTATTTTTATCTAGATTGTTAATATTACTTTCTAAATAATTTGTTTAATTATGTAAATTTTATAATAATCTGGGTGGCTAAGAAATAAAATTTCTTTTTGGCTTAGATTCCTATAAAACATCTGAGCAATGTATTACTTATATGCATATTATTCTGAACATGTAAATATTTTATGTATTTAACAGATATTAAAATAAATATGTTACTGTTAATCATGTTTTCCTTAAATGTGATAAGAAAAAAATTTAAGGCTTTCTGCTAAAGTAATTCAAATAAGGATTTATATTTTCTTTGCATAATATTCTAGTACTAACTATATTACTCCTACAATAATTTACATACCTATGATTCTAAATGAAACATATATTAACTAATACGTGGAAAAATATTTATGGGGCACCTTAAAAAGGCAATCGCTTTTTTTAGTAATTGAGGATAGATTGCACCTCCTTATTTATGCTGTTGCAAAATGAACTGATTATAATTACTTCAACATTAACCCTTTGCTTTTACCAAATAATCATCTCAGTAATAGTAACAAACAAATGAATTTTTAAATTATTCTGTTATATTTAATTAGCACAACTGTGTACTATCTATGAGCAAAATATATATGATGTTACAATATTTACCACTGAAAAATGTGGAACTGTTAAAATAATTTCAAATAATGAAAAAATAAGTAATTTGCATTATGATCCACCACTCTTTCAGGAAAAGCATTGCAAGCTAATGTCATAAGTATTCACTAAATATTCATTCATAAAGACCATGTATATTTAATTTCATATTATCTCATCATTTAAAACTTTCAAATAAATTACTATTTAACAGATTATGACCATACAAGGATTCTCATTAAAAGCCTTTGTTTGTATGCTGTTTATATTGTATATGTATTTTAACCTGATGTAGGTCATACCTATCGATGTGTTTATGAAATGCTCTGTCTATATGAATACATTAGGTTATTGCAAGGCATACTTTTCAGTAACTTAGCTCTGAAAGGCAAATAATACTTAAGATTACATGTTAACACATTTTTAGAATGAATAATAGTCAAAATTCTGAATTTATCTGTGCTTTAGGGCCTAGAGAAATTCTAAAACTAAATATAGACATCTCATAAATGGCCCAAAATAATTGATTAGCAACAAGTGAACCAAAACATTAAAATGTAAATACCTTAATACAAAATATAGAGGATTTTTTGATAGACATTGTGTCTGTAATTAGGGGTGTCAGATACTGAAAATTGTATTGACAAGATCAATATTAATAACTGGACTGATGAATTTTCAGTAGTAAGAGAATTAAGTGGTTTTTATGGTCTACTCTGTTATAATGTACAAGTATATAATGAGATATGATTAAGCTTGTGAAAGTTTTTTTCCCCTCTTTACTCATTATTAAGAGTCAGTGCATTAGGCAGAGATAAATATGAAAATCTTAAATAACTAACATCCTCTGAACAGTAAATAATGGTATTTATAATTTTACGTGCACAGAAACAGTGTGGAAGAATCCGTAACATAGAGTGAGCAAAGCTTATTCCTGGGGAGTAAGGCTTATAGGCAGGATAAAGGAGAGGTTGACATTTTTTTTTTTAATGTATAAACATACATATACTTTGAACTCTAAAATGAGCATGCAATATTTCATGATCAAATGAAAACGTAAATGAAAAATAAAATGAGATGTGATGGGGACCAAAAGGATCATACACTATAGACCAAGACAATGGACATTTCATGAAACACCATATTCTGTTTTCATTTTTGTCCATGTTTAATAGTGAATGACTTATTTCAAGAATGTTTATTATGTTAATATTGATTTTTTACCGAGAACTAGTATCATAAAAACAGTTGAGGCTAAAAGTGGCAATTGAAATGATGTATTTAGAAACACATCATATTAAATACAGTAAAAAGAAATGACTTTCATAAGTAACTTAGATATTAATACTCAGGTAGGCAAGCAGTAGCGTTTCTCTGTACCGATGCCAAGTTTACTTCTGTAGATAATCTTTGATGGTAGAGGAATAACTCATTTCTTCCATTTTATTAAATGCAACATCCACCTAGGTATCTCAATCACCTTGCTAATTTATAACAGCTCTGTACCAACTTCAGAAAGAGAAAAAAAAATGGACTTCAGTGGTCCCAGCCAATTCCACAGCCCCAGGCAGCACCAGGGTCCCAGTGGCTCACACACACTCACACACCCAGGCTGTCAGCATATCTAAGGATTGCCCGGCTCCCTCGGCCTGTTGGGCCGAGGTTCCCAACCAGGCCCCTAAAACTCTGGAGGCAGGCAGCCTCCCATGAACCCAGGCTCCTGGCTGGCCCAGCCAAGCCAACTACCACGAACCACGGCTTTTGATCCACCCAGCACCAGGTCAACTCCCATGTCCCCATGTCCCCCAGTCCACCCAGGGTCAGACTACGCTTTGCAAATCTACACTGAAGACTAGTTCCCCCAGATTCAGGCTGTCTGCTTGTCCCAGCACCATACCAGTCTCAGCAGAGCAAACCTTCAGGTGGGGCGCCCAGGACTCCAGGTTATAGGTTGATTCCAGAGATTCTAAGCTCTAGGCTGCCCCTAGCACCAAGCCAGTCACAATGGCCCTGGCCTTCAGTCTGGCTACTGTGCAAACAGGTTCCCAGACCACTTTACTACCAAACCAGGTTCCCACACCATGCTAGTACCAAACCAGGCCTTGTGGACCCAGATGCCGGTTCTAACCCAGCGGTCCCTGGTGATAGATTGGCCTCTTTTGACCACACACAGACCCAGGTTCCAGGTCAGTCATCTCAGACTCAATTGCCAGGCACACCTCACCCCTGTAGACACAGGCATGAGGCTTATGTACTCAAGCAACAGTAAGGATTATGAGCTGAGAGAGTACATCACCATGAGAGTGTATCATTATAAGAAATACTCAAAGGTATTCTTTAAGCTGAATTGAAAGGAGTCTACTTAAAACATATGAAAACATATGAAAGTTTAAAACATACTAGTAAAGTTAAGTATGTAGTCAAATTCAGAATATTCTAATACTATAATATGATGGTGTGTTAATCACTTAACTCTAGTATAGAGGTTAGAGGATAAAAGTGTAAAAAATAACTACACTTACAATAATTAATGGATACACAGTATAAAAAAGGTATATCGTGACTCAAAATATAAAATATGGGAGGAGAGTAAAAGGGTAAAGTTTTTATATGTGATCGAAATTAAGTTGTTATCAACTTAAAATAGATATATTTATGGGACGTTTTATGTAAGCTTTGTGGTAACCACAAAACAAAAATCTACAGTAGATACACAAAAGAAGAAAAAAAGGAGGGAATCAAAGCATAACACTGTGGAAACCCATCAATTCACAGAGAAAGACAACAAAAGGGGATGAAAGGAACAAGGGTAATGCAAAACATTCAGAAACAATAAGATTACATTATAATTCCTTATCTATCACTAATTACTCTAAATGTAATTGAATTAAATTCAGATACAAAGTAGCTGAATGGATTTAAAAATATGACCTACCTATATGCTGCCTACTAGAGACTCACTTCAGCTTTAAAGACACACATGGTCTCAGAGTGAAGAGCTGGAAAAAAAATACTCCAAGCTAATAGAAATCAAAAGAGATCAGGGGTAGTTATACATATATCAGTGAAAATAGACTTTAAGTCAAAAATGGTAGCAAGAGACAAAGATAGTCATTACATATTGATAAAGGAGTCAATTCATTAACAGAATATAACAATTGTAAATACCGGTATATATAGTATGGTAATCATTCCACAACACATATGTGTATCAAATCATCCTGTTGTGTATCTTAAATTTACATGTTACATGTAAATAATATCTCAATAAAAGTGGAAGGAAAAAAGATAAGAGAAGCGGAAAACTTTTATGTTTTTCTTAATTTAGATATCATTTTAATGTCTTCTTTATGCCCACCACTAATATTCAACAGTACATAATCATTTTTTCTTGCATTAATTAAAATAAATGTTTGTCACACATATTGTAGCATTGATCTATATATGTTTTGTTGGTTATACAAAAGGATATAAAACATGATACATTTCCTCACGAAGTTTGCAATAATCTTGAGAAGGAAAGAATAACTCATAAAAAAATTAAGGAAATTATTATAGTTGCAAAAATCTCAACTGAAATATGTGGTTTTGATTCCAAGTGCAAGAAATAATTCAATAAGAAAACAAGTAACATGTGATAAAGTATTATGATAGTTTTTCAGAGAAATTGTGTTTGAGGTCAGTCTAATGAAAAAGGACAGGTATACTATTTTAGATAGTGAGAATAATATGGAAAAGTACAGAAGTAAATCATTTTTGATTGTTAAAATTATAAAGCACTGCCTTAGTGAAAGTGGAGCTGTTTGTAGAAACTACTGCAAAATTAAGCCATAAAGAAGTACAACAAAAGTGATTATGATAGACCTTGAAAACCAGCAGAGAAGTTTGGATTTGAAATGATGTGCATAACTAGAAGCTCATGTAGGTTCTTGAAGAGGTGATTAGCATAAGTAAGTCAATAATAATAATAATAACAGCAACAAGACAGCATTGCTAGTTAACACTCACTGTGTTGATTATGTGCCAAGCTCTATCAAAGTGCTTTGCAAACACTAACCCATTTTATCCTGAAAGGAAAATAAATCCCTATTTTCCCCACCGTCTTTTCTTATACAATAGAAAACAGAAAAATGGAGAAATTAAGACATTCACCCAAGTGATTCATTTAATAAGTGGTGAAAAATAGAATTCAAACCCGGGTAATCTGGCTACAGAAGTAATGTATTAACAACTGTGATAGTCTGCCTATCATCTTTTACAAAGATAGCTCTGAAAAATGGTACCGCTTTAGAAAATGGCCAGAAATAAGCACTGCAAAAATGAGTTTATGATCTAGGAAGCTTTTAGAGTTAACCCAGGCATGAAATGAGAACTATATAAATATCGAGAAAGAGATGAACTGAGAAAATTTTTGAAGCACAATGTCATGAGTCAGGTTCCCTACAAGTAGAACAGGAGACTGGAATTCAGATGTGCATGACTTATTTAGGGAGTGTCTTCAGAAGAAAGGAAGCAGGATAGGGCAGAGGACAAAGCCAGTCCAGGTTGTGCTCTCAGATGGAGCCTCCCTTTGTCTTTAACTCCCAAGAAGCTCTGGAGCATGAGTTGCTGCACAGTTAGTCCTACCCTAAGGAAAAGGGGCAGTACTTTATACCTGAGTTCTATTAGGCATCGCCATTGGGTCCATCCACAGGTAGAGAGTGGGGGTAGGTTGTGGAGGTTGGGGAATGAGGTAAGGGGAGCCGGAGCACAGAAACTCCCAGGGAGGCAGCTCCTG
The DNA here is from genome assembly GCF_004115265.2 of Rhinolophus ferrumequinum. Classification (NCBI taxonomy): domain Eukaryota; kingdom Metazoa; phylum Chordata; class Mammalia; order Chiroptera; family Rhinolophidae; genus Rhinolophus; species Rhinolophus ferrumequinum. The sequence goes on along the minus strand of NC_046287.1, from coordinate 22,140,158 downwards.
TTGGGCCCCGGGAGGTTCTGTAGAAGGGGTAGCTGGGAGCTATCAGGCGCTAACATCAGTGGCGCTGGGCACCTACCTCGGTGTGCCTCGTAAAGGGGGTCTTGGCAAGGCAACCATATAGTCTGATACAAAAGGAAAGCTGGATTTTGTGTCTTATTTGGTATAGGCAATGAAGGAGACGGAGACATCAATGATGATTTCATAACGTCTACTCTGAAAGTTCAAAATATTGGCACCAATTCAAATCAGGAAAATAAAAATGAAAGAAAACCACCCAGGTTTTCTTTGAAGCCTTTGATTTAGTTTAGAGCATACTGAAATGGGACTGGGATATCTAGTGAGAAGTTTCTATATGCATTCCAGAGACAAGGCTGGATTTAAAACCACCGTAACCGTAATAATTAAGGCCATGCTCAAGAATTATTCTGAAACAGTGAATGTTAAGGCCAATATTGAGAAGCCTGATTAAAAACCTAGAGCAACGAGAGGGTCAAGGAGTATGAGTAGGAAGAGAAGTCAATGAATCCGAGGTAAGCTGAGATAAGAAAGTTGTACTGCCTTGGCTAAAAGCGGGATTTAAAGGCAGTCTGGGAGGTCAACAATGTCAAACACCACAATAAATTGGAATGGACTTAGAAAAGTTTAATAGATTTCAAAGGAAATACATTTGTCGTGACCTCAATAAGAGATTTTCCAGAGTAGCTGCATTTATCCACTTATCTTTGCATTTTTGGCTTCTACTTCCCTTGTGTTAATAGAAGCTATATATGCACATATAAAGATATTACTTTTTGTTATTCATTACATCCCTGTCTATAAATCTAATGCAAATTTGATCTCATTAAATCCAAATGCAAAATACATTTTTCTGCACTTCTCTTACTGAGTTAGCAGTATTTGTTATAGTTGCTTAAGAAGATTTCATGTAATTACTTAAGATCAAATTCTATAAGTCTCATGATATTTTTCTCTATATGGAAATCCACCCCCCTCCTGCCAACCCCCGAAATTAAGCCTTTATATGTGGAAAATTAAAATGGTTAATTTCAGGTCAATATACTTACTCTCTAGCAAAGATATATATCCCTCTGGTTTATTACAGTTTATTTTCATATGTATTATATAGTTATATTTAGTTCTTATGTTAAAACTGATCACTTAACTGATTTTTCTGATTGGTATATAATATTTGAAGATATCTATCTTTTAATTATTTTGTTATTCTTTGAGAATGTAGAGTTGATATGTTTAGTTACTAACTGTCCAATTAAATGTGTCACAGATGGCAACTTCAGATATTTCTAACATGTTATCACCATAGACATTGATATCAATAAAATAGTTAAAATCATGGATCACATAAAGTACTTCTTAAATATGTAATGCATATATTAAAATATTTTTTGTTTTGTTTTGTTTCTTGTTATAAGAAGGAATATCTCTATTTGTGGAAGTTTAACCTTCACTATAACCTTGACTTACATTATATAGAAATAAAATACACAGCAGATAATAATTGCAAAATAAATAATTTAGGAAGAAGTTTTCCTGATTTGAAATCATGAAAAGTTTTAGTTTTAGATTACAATACTCTATATTGACATTTCTTCTTTCCTTCACCTTGCACTATTCTTAGAAAGAAAAGTGCATCCAGAGCTTACCATTAAGTTGTTTAGTTCACAGATATAAGCATCATATTTAGTTCTTTTGACATGTTCCCATCACTTTCTGAGCATTTTCTTACTTTCTGGAATAAAAGACATTTCAGGCTAACTTTGTACATACTTCCCCTGCTACAGCCCTGTGGTTTGTTCTTTTTGCAAGAAGCCCATAATGTACATATTTATGTACTCCCTTACATACGTACACAAAAATTAAGCGTTTCTATTTGTTCAGTATTAAGAACTATAAATTTACACTGATACCTCCTCCAATTTCAACCTGACCTCATAGGTCTTTTTTTTTATATTTTTATAGTCTTCTTTCTTTCTATATTTGTAACTTTATTTTCCATCAGTGAGAAAACTTTTCCTGATGACCCTCAAGAATGTACTACTTTCCTCTAATCTACTCTAAACAGAAAGAAGTTATAGAATTTTTAATTCAAACAACTGTGAAAAACACACCTCTTAACTACAAAACACTTTTTTACAGTTCTTTATTTTTTTTTAGAATCATAATATGTTGAGTACATGAAAAATTGTATTCCCATTAAAATGACAAAAGAAATCACCCAAAAATGAAATATTTATACTTTTTTCTCTAAAACTATGAAAGAGCTGTTAAAAATAGCTAGACACTAGAGTGATACTTCCTTTTTTAGCCCAATTTTTTTTTTTTTTTTTTTTGGTTACAATGTCCGTTATAGAGTTGAAATTTACAATACATGGGAAAAAGCAGGAGAATGTAATACATTGTCAAGGGTAGAATCAGTCAATGTAAATAAACCTAGAGCTGATCCCAGTGTTAAAATGATCAGTAAAGGGCATTAAAACAACTATAAAAAATAATTTAGAATGTCTATAGGAAAAGATGAGTATAATGAATAAGGAAATGAGAATATCAAGAGAGATTTGGAAAAATTCAAGTCACTAGAAATGATCCTCAGTAAAACACAGAGTAAAAGAAAGCTTATGAAAAAAATGAACTGAGTCTCAAAAATCTGTGAGGCACTCTCAATTATTGAAATATATATGTAAGTGGAGTTATAGAAACAGTTTGAAGAGTAAATTAGGAGGAAACATTAGGAATTAATTGCAGATAATTTTCTAAATTTGATTTAAAAAAAATTCATTCACTGCTCCAGGAAGCTCAGAAAATCATAAGCAGAGTAAATACCAAGTAACTCATCTAGAAATATCAAAGTTAAATGGCTAAAATCCTCAGATAAAATGAAAAACAATTGAAAACAATTAAAGATAAAAGACGTAGTAAATTAGGAAAACAATTATATGAAGGAAAGCTGATTTTCTATTGGAAACAATGAAGTCTAGATCATAAAATACTATTTTTCTAGTTCCAAAGGAAAAAAAAAATCTCAATCTAGAAGTCTATATCAAGTAAAAATGACTTTTATAAGATATTAATACTTTTGATGCAGCTAAATAAAGATATTTCCAGATAAATGAAAGTTGGGATAATTTATTGTCATCAGACGTGCACTACAAAGAATACTAAAGAAATGTCTTTAATTGAAGGGTATTGTTACTATATTGAAGCCTGCTTCTTCAGAAATGAATAGAGCCCCAGAAAAGTTGAAGACAGGAAGCAAATGTAATATAAACTTTTACTTTCACTTATGTATTCTCCTTTAAAAATCATCTTGATTAGGCAGAAGGGGATAAGTAGAATGATAAAGTTCTTATAATATTCATCAAGAGTATAATTATATTTGATGCTAGAATGTTGTTAAAATCAATATTGTAATCTTTAGACAGAGTCAGGAAACTTTGCTGGGGCCAAATATGGTGTTCATCTGGTTTTGCATGAATCATAAGCTAAAATTTGCCTTTGTATTTTTAATCAATTGAAAAATTTTCAAAAGGAAAGTATATGAAAGAGACTATATGTATGACTCTCAATGTCTAAAATACTTAATATCAGGCTTTTAATAGAAAAAAAAAGCAGATCTGTTCCCCACTCAAGAAAACCACTTAAAAAAAAAATGTACACATACACATAAGAAAAAGATTCAGTTAAAATGTCAATGAATAAGATAAAACAAAAGGCAATACAATGATTAACCCAAAAGGACAAATGGAGTAAATGAAAAGAAATATAAATTGATAGAACTAAACACAAGCATAATTGTATGAACAATATACACTAATACATTTCAGAAACTGGGTGAAATGGGTAAATTCTTGAAAAATGTAAAATGCAAAAGTTAGTAAAGAAGAAATAGAGCATATAAATAAGTCTCATGGCTTTTTCGATAATTGAAATAGGATTAATATATCACTTTTTCCCAAAATAGCCAAATCAAGATTTTTTTTTTCAGGTGAGTTCTAGAACATCTTAAAGGAAAAATGCATTGCTTTCTTCTATAAGATGTTACACAAAATTAAAAAGAATTGAAGTTGCCAACTTATTTTATGAGACTTGTATAATCTTGATCCCAGATTCATATCAGAAAATGCAAGAAACTAAAATTATATGTTAATTTCCTTTGTGACTATAAATTGAAAAATACTCAAGGTAATTTTGATTCAGTAAAAAAAAGGCCTTTTTATGAATTTCAGCATCCAAATATTAAAAAAGTGTTTAGCAATGTTAGAAATTAAAGGGATTTTTCTGACTTGGTAAAGTAAGCAAGCATCCTACTAAAAGAAGAATCTTTAAATGTGTTCCTTACAAGATAGGAAAAAAACACAAATTTTCTTCCCTGACAGCTACTAGTTAACACAGAAATGGAGGTCCTGGGTGAGGTTTTAAAGACAGCTAAAGAAGAGAAATTGTAGAGAATGAACAGGAACAGGTCAAAATGAGATTATTTGCAGATGATATAATCATCTACATAGAGGGAAAAAATAGCAGAATCAAAAGACTTCGTAAGATAATTCAGTAAATGTGTCGTATAAAAGATGAGTCTATGAAAGTTTCAACTAATGGGTTCTAAACCAACAAAATCCCACAAGAAAATAGCATTAAAAAGAAAGAAAAAAAAACGGTTACTATACACAATGCTAACAAAACTTTAAAATATGTAGGAATCAACCAAAAATACCAAAGATTACTTTTGGAAAAAATTTAAAATTTAAATAGATAGAATAAAACAAAATCCTGACTAAATGGAGAGACATTTTATACTTTTGTATTGGATGACTTTACATGATAAATATACCAAACATTCCTGAATAAAATCAGAAATTCAGTGCTATTTTTAATTAAAATTCCATTTTATTTATTTGACAAACTTACTTTAAATTTTGTGTGAAGAATAAAACTCTGCTACTAGTTAAATAAAAATAAAGAGGGAGAATGTGTCTCAGGGGATATAAAGACATATTTAGAATCGTAGTATTTATTTATATATGTTTATTCATATGTATTTATCATGCATATAAAAAAGAATATTGTATTGGCATAAGAGTAGGCAAATAAGTGAAAAAGAATAGAAATCTCAGAAACACATCAGTACACATTCAGAACTCAAATTCATGACATAGGTGGCATCATTAAATCACTGGGGCAAATCAAGTTCTTTAGTACATAGTGTGGTGAAAAGTGAATGAGTATGTGGAGAGAAATAAAAATTGATTCCTAAAAGGATGGAAGAACTAAATGTGAAAGGAAAAGTATGTTTAAAATTATAAAGGGAAATGTAGGAAAATGCTTTGTGACCAAATGTTGGAGAAAGATTTTCTAAATCAGTTTTTAAAAGTATAATCCATAAGAAGACAGATTGATAGATAGATGATTGATGATAGATGATAGATAGATAGATAGATAGATAGATGATAGATAGATAGATAGATAGATAGATGATAGATAATAGATTCCTCTGCACTGTATGGTTGTCGACATTTAGCATTTTGATACTTTATATTCATGGCTTAAATTTTATCCTTTGACTCTTTCAGGCTTGTTCTGAGCTCAGTCTCGGACTATTTTGCTGCCATGTTTACAAGTGATGTGTGTGAAGCCAAGCAAGAGGAGATCAAGATGGAAGGCATAGACCCCAATGCCCTCTGGGATCTTGTCCAATTTGCATATACAGGTACAGTAAAATAATTATAACTTACATTGATGTCTTGTAAATTTTAGAATTTGAGCATAGGTTTTAAAGCTTAAAGAATAACACAGCTGGTATTCTTCATATTTTTTTTTTTCCATTTGAAAGACTAACTGAAAAATCAGACTACCTTTCATTTGTCACTGAAATCACAAATACATACACTTCCTTCCACGAAGAATTTAAACTGACTTATAAAAATAAATAGCAGATGGATTAGCTTGGGATAGGAGCAGAAAGGTTGTTAATAATCAAGTAAGAATTTGTTTAGGTCCATACTTACAGCGTTACGAAGGGAAATAGATTTTTAATTTTCTTTCATTTTGGAAATTAAAGGTTCCAATAACTCTTTTTTTCCTTGAGATGTGTTTTTTGAATGTTAAGAGCCCCACAGAATGTTTAATGTGAACTCTATAAATTTAGTTGAAAGGGACAATGAAAATACTTAGAATTGTGAAAACTGACTGGTTTTTAAAGCTGTTTGTTTCTGATCCTCTACATTGACACCTTCCATTGCCCTTTGCACTCTATTATATTTGGTGCATTCAAATAACATTGCCAATATAGCAGACATGTGGTGAATGTTGTTTAATGTACAAGTAATAGCTCTGTCTCTGGAGAATAAACTCATGAATAAGCCATGGCTTTGCCCTCCAGAAGCTCACAGTTCAAATGGCAAAAAGAGTTAGATGAGGGGAAAAAATATGATACAATGTGAAACTTAAGAGGGAGGTACAAGGTATAAAACCTGCTGTTCAGAGCACTATCAGGGTTCACATTCATTTAAACATTTTAATAACTTTTCAAGATACATGATATAAGAGGACATAATAAAATCATGTGGTAGTGAGGGCAAATAGTATGAATGGATATTTTCTTTTAGGAATGGAATGTGGTTCATTTGTCTGAACTATTTATCATGGTATACAATAAATAAATAAAGGTGGGTTAGGGCTTGATTATCAAAGTAGCAGGATCCTAGTTTAAGGAACTGTTTTTGCAGAATTTCTGGTCATGGGGAAACAAGAGATGATGTTATAAAGATCAGCTTCTAGAACCAAAAGACCATAGAACAAGTGGAAATATATCCTCTTTGAAGATTTGGCTTATCATAGAGAGGAGTTTGCCAACCCTACTATAACACTTAGTAAATGAAGCCTCTTTGAAAAGAAAAAAAAAAAATGCACATGTTCTGTGTGCTATATCTCAAAGCAGCAATGTGATGGAATGACCTAAACATTTTCTAGTCTCAGTAATTTTTAAATTATATTTTCTCAAAATAATTGCCCTAGGCAAAAGGGAACAGGTAAGCAAGTATTCAAAGTTGTTGCAATAGAGAGAGAGAGAGACCAGAATTCAGTCTTTACTTAATTCTACTGAAACAAAGCGTTTGATGGGGGGTGGGGAAGACTTTTAAGTGCTAGGGTGAGAGAGAACAAGGGCCATGTGTGTTTGCTAATTGGCTTTTTCTGAAGAAAAATAAACTTTCTCCTGTCTTTGTGAAGGAATTTCGTTTTATAACTTGGAACAAGTTGCTCCCTCAAATTATGCTTCTAGCCCCTCATAAAACTGAGAGACAGAGGTGCTATCTCTCTTGATGTTGGCCTTGCAAACGGATATCATCCAGATCCTTGAGGAAAACACTCTGGGGTATCAAACTGGCAAGAGGTTTTTAAAATGATTCACTACTCAAAGGAGTTGGGAAAGAATTTACAGTGACACATTTTTCTAAAGTAACTCCTCTAAGAAAAGGGAGGTCAAAGGCCTAGTGTCAGGAAGAAGCCTGTCTAAATTCCAGTCAAGCTGAGGGAGCCTGACTGGAAATAGCCTGAAATAGTAGGAACAGATCATGGCTTCCCAGTCAAGAGAGAGCGAACAGATCATGGAAAGAAACACATCCTGAAACTTCCATTTTTTAGGAATCCTTCTAGCAACAGAAAAGCATAGATCCAACACTGACAGCCGCCATAGCCAGGCACCCTTGCATTTCTCATGTACAAAACTAGGTCAAAAGACACTCATCATCCTGCAGCACAAACTTGGAAATTGTTTCCAAGCTCCCTGCTGAATCTAATGACCTAGATTTCATTCTACTTTGCAGAGGGCAGGCAGGATACAAAGCTGCCTTTCAGTTGCCACTGACATTATGGCCTTTGCTCCTGATACTGTATCTTCTTGATGGTTGATAAATTTCCAATTGTTAGTTTATAGAAATGCACTAGATGAGGAAATAACTTACAAGTCATATTGGGCAAATTTTAGGCCTAACATAAAAATGTACCTGACTTTTGCTATATACAATGTCACAAATTATAACAATAGAAGAGATCAAGTGAGCAATGATATCAAAAGGGAAGAATAGGAAGTACGTCTTTCTGTGTCTAGTTAGCTAGCTTGCTAGCTGATCTCTAAGACTTTTTCTTTGTAGAAGACTAAAAATAAATGCATCACAGAAAGGGTAAAAATGAATGGGCAGTGAGATGTGTAAAATGTCAGCCATTTGGCGATATTTTCTTAAATTTTGAGGTTTTGAAAAAACTGAGAAGGATCAACTATGTCAAGAATTGATAGTTAACCATGAGCTGTAGAAGTAATGAATTCAGCAGAGATGGATAAGGGTGCTTTAAAAGGATTTCCAAAGACAATTTTCCCTGTTATCTGGAAAGGCTGTAAAGTTTGGGAAAAAAACAAACAAACAAACAAAAAAAAACATATGTAGCTAATTTATTTCATTAACTTAGAAATTAAGAAAAAGAAGAAATGGGTAAATTAGAGTGATTTTTTGACTGACCTAAGCTTCAGTGGTTATAGAGTTTAATCATCTTGGATTTGAAGAAAGGAATCATCCTTTAAGGAAGTTTGCATAGTAAAACGTATACATGATAAGATATGGGAGACACCCTTCCTAACGACCCCGCCTTTCTCTTACTCTAGCACATTAACATGAGAAGAAATGGGTTCAGAGGCCTGGTAGAGTTTCAATATAAACTAAAACAAATATTCGGGGACTTTTTTTGTAACTGGAAAGAGTGGCCTGGGTACCAAGGAGTGAAAGCAGTGTTGGTAATAGCTCAAAGGGAATAGAACATTTTTAAAGGAACAAGATATAATAATTAAAAGGTTTATACTAGCAAGATGTCAGATAAAATAAAGAAAACCAATAAGGTCTTTGTGTTGACAAAATTAAAGAAAACATTCTTGGAACTATGAAGGGTAAATACACAATTATGAAAATGATGACTAATTATTGTAGTATTAAAATTAGCTTCTTTACTTACTTAACATAAAAAGCTCCATAGGTCACTTTTTTCTTCACACATTGTAATAACTCAGGAATAGAAAGGAAAGGAAAATGCATAGTGGTGTTAGAAATAATTGTATCTCTAATATGAGATTTATATCACTTTTCTAAATTCTTAATTAGATGTTTAAGCAATTTCAAAATTTCTTGCTTTAAAACTTTTCTTTTTTTTTCATAGTTTTTCACTAGGAAATCTGAGTGTGATCTTAGCTATTCATAGAGAACAAAGGCCCATGTAAGCAACAGTGTGGTATAAAATACATAAGGCTTCATTTAATAGTGCCAGTATGTTCTGTGACTTTCAGTGAAATGACATATAACAAATCAATTTTAGCATAAGCTAATTGGTATAAACAAGAGTTATGTTTCAATGGCATCTCATCAAAATTTTTACAAAAAAACATTGAACGAAACTATGTTATTCGAAGTCCCCTTTTATGACTGGTGTCTTAAATTTAAAGTTTGAATACTTAGTTGTAATCCAGAGACTATGTAATTGTATATCAGTTTTTCAAAATCAAGCCATAATTCAGTTAAAAAATATTTGATCTCTTATTGCATGAAGAGGGTCACACTACGGACTAGATGATAAAATGTAATTTAAGTCTGGATAGATACAGATTCGAATGATAGAAACCTTTAAAGAGATTGGTAACATATAAAATTATTAAAGCAGGTCATAGTGGAAAAAAAACCTTTAGTTCTGTTTCCAAAAGCAATAAGATCTATGCATCGCTATCCATTTGGTGGCATTCTCAGTTGTATAGTTTCAAACAAACTTAACAGCTTTTTAAACATTTTCCTACATGTTGTGGAGACTCTGTTCTGTAATTTTACTCATCTAGAAGAAAGACTTTGGATACAATTTGTTTAATCTGCTAAAACCTGTGATTTGGAATAATAAAGTAAGGATATTCTGGAATTATTCTACAGAACATCTCAGAAGCATGGAATCAGAGGAGAAAAGAGGAAAAAAAATGTTTACAGTTTTTCATCGTTTTACTTTCAATTTACTTAGAAAATTAGAGATGTATTGGACTTTATAAATTCCATCCTAAACATTATAGATTTTACAGAAGAACGTCTTTCTATGACTAAACATGTAATGCAAACCAGAGGCACCAAAACATTTTTTTTAAAGAATTACATGTTTAATATTTCAAATCAGCATTGACAAAATCATCATGAGATATATCAAGACTTTGTTGGTCTCTTTTGAATTAATGTGAGGGGACAGACTTCCCCCCCCCCCATGCTTAAGAGCCTCTGAGGTTCTTAGTAAAGCCCATTTAGTGAGCTAAAGTAACCTGACAAAGATCAATAGTAAGATGTTGAATGTATAACTGGAATAAAATGTCAGATCACATATTGAACGGTATTTTCTCTATCAAATTGTGTAGTATGTGTTATCACTGAGTTCCTTGAAATGGCTTATGACTATCTTATCCTCAAAATAGTTTCAGTAGCTTAAATCGAGTCCCCTATTGCTATATACTAGTAGCTCACTGCAGATTAGGTTCATGCTTCCTCCCAATGGAACGCTCGTTGCCTGCAGGAAGCAATGGTGCCTGACAATTCACTGACATTTGTGCCTAATAGTTCTTGTCCTCTGAATGTATTGAATGCCTCTCAAGTTTGACTGCATGCCTACTATGTTCCATGTCCTGAGATGGGCTCCAAAGGCAATATGCTGAATTACACACATTTTCTGCTTTTAAGGGACTTTCCAATTTAGGGTTTAAAATAACTGTCCTTTGTTCTCTCTTTTTGGCATTGATGTACTTTTGACGTACACAGCCTAATATATCTTCACTGGGAAACGGTATAAAACAAATTATGAGGGCTACTGTAGTGATTTCATGTCTATATATTTCAGTACTAGCCCAAAATTGATAATCATATTGTGAAAATAAAAGAGGAAATTCAATATAGTTGAAAAGGATGTTCTGGGGTTCATTGTATTTTAAAGTTGTTTTCAGGCTGATAGAAATTTCCTTCTGACTTATCTCCTACATAGTCCTTACTATCCTGACATACTTGAAAATATACTGTGTTCATTGATGCATAAGGAAATAGAGTTCGAACAAATATGGGAGATGGGATTACAGGGTTACCAGCAAAGTGTCAGGTCCTGTAGAGAACTGATAAGGACAAGGTTTAAATAAAGGAAGCTGTCCATCTAGCAGTGGCATTAAGAAGAAGGGTACAAAATTAAACTGCCAAATAGCAACCCTTTAATCACACTGAAGCCTTAACCTACTTGTTAATATATATATATATATATATATATATAACCACATATATATTAATTAACTTCAGTAGCACACAAACCATATATATATATATGGTTTGTGTGCTACTGAAGTTAATTAAAGACGTAGTGAATGTTAAAGGATGTTAAGATAGCTTCTGTGTACTGCCAAACATTTGAACGGAATAAATACACACACTTAGGAGCTGAGATGTTTAATGTTTTGCTTTAATATTAAAAATATACATCAATATATTCAGTCAGCATGGAATGAGTCTTTTAAACTCCCTTCAGAATTGTTTATTGTAATTAAAAGTAAATTATTGTTTCATTTTTATTACTGATTTAATTCAAGTGACATGAATTACGCAAGCACATTAACAGAATATTAGTTTTACACTTAGGGCTTTTCCTAGATGGGAAAATTCTGTTCTCAATAAACTGAAGCCTTTAAAAACTGGTTTTATGTATTATTACTACCCATTAATTAAAAATGTTGATTTGTTAATTTTCATAGGATGTTGAAATAACCTATATATTCAGTAAGGAAAAAAGTGAAAATAATAAAAATAAAATTTAAAAATCTGATGCATGGTGCTATCACATCCCTAACTCTACTATTTTACTAAGAAACCGTGTGTGTGTGTGTGTGTGTGTGTGTGTATGCAATGCTGAATAATATAAAACTAATTTGGGAAACTTATAGTATCAGATAATAAAAAATGATGTGTATTTTGTGAATATCGTACAACTTTTCGTTGTTATTGAACTACATTTGGCCTTATGCTGTGGGATTTCATAGACAAACTACGAATGAAAAAGCAATGTAAAATTTAATATTTACTAGCTATACAGGAAAGGTTATGTCTCTCTACATTGTAACTCACATATGCTTTCTGACTTTCCAAGTAAGGAAAATCTCTTAGGTCTCATAATTAACTTTGCTCCCTTAAAAAAAAATCTTCTTTTGTTTTATTTTATTATTGATCTTAGTCTTATAATTGTTTACATTTTCATCCAATTTGGGTACTAAGAAGGCAGGAACTGAATCATATTTTACCATAACAACTGTTCAAGAAACATGATATTTATTCTTCTGCATTAATCTTATATTTTCTCAGGATTAGTTCCCCTACGCTCAAATCCCAAAACATCTATCTACTTGGTTTTATTGTATTTGAGGGTCAATGTAGTGTAGCGTGTAGAATTTAACATAAAAAAATATCTAGGATTTTCTTCAACCTTCATCAGGATTGATATTTAACCAAAAGTCATTATGATGTTGGCAGCCCAATGTTCATTCTGGGCATTTATTCTAATTTGCATGTACTGATTTCTTACTTCTCATTAAGAATTTTGATTATATCCCTTGGGCTCTCCCATTTTATAGTTTGAGATCTTGGTCAAATTATTTAACTTTATGGAGTCTTAAGATTATTCAACTGTTGGAAAGGGAAAATAACAATGTCTAAGTAAGAGAATTGTTTTAAGGAGTAAATGAACTAATAAAATTCAGTAGATTTCACCTAGTTCTTAGCACATTGTAAGCACTCAATTGCAATGATTATTCATAATAGATATAAGTTTCTTCAAATTCTTTGCACCGTTTGTTATACAAAAGGAAGATGAAGACAGAACTGGGAAGGGAATAATCACTTTGTTCATCAAACATTTATTACTTTTTACTCCAATTTATTATATGCTTCAGTATTACAATATGATTTATAATTCATATGTATGATTCAGTGTACCTTTCTTAGTGGTACATGCTTTTCTAATTCATATGTATGATTCATGTACCTTTTTAATGGTACATGCTTTTTTTTATTAAAGCTACTTGCAATTTTATTACCTTATATATTTCAGGTGTGTTTTTATAGTGCATTACATTCATTATTTTAGCATATCTTATCTCATTTGATCCACACAGCCACATTCTGAGATGGGCAGTTAGTCAAATCTTATTGTCATATATAGAAATGAAAATATCTTAACACAGAGGTCAATGGAATTTCATAGATGTGAAACCATGGTCCAGTTTTCCTAATGACATTTCAACATCCTTTCTATTAGCTTTAGAATTATTCATATTTCTGTCTGATTAATATGAGAGATAATGTTACTTTTCTGTGCTTATGTTATTGCCACATTGAGTAAAAAATGTGACCTTGCATTGACATAGTACCAACTGCCATCAAATACAACTTTTTTACAATTAGTTTTCTTTCACACAAACCATGAATAACCTGAGGAAAGTATATAGATGCTACTCAAGTGGAGAATATTTGTGCTTGATCATAGCAGTATTGAAAATGTTAATTATCCTCAGAATTGGACGTTCACAATTCAATAACTTCACAATTTTAAATATAATTTTGTTTTATTATCTGTGTCTAAATAAGAAGGCACATTAAAAAACACTGCACATGTTATATTATTTAGCTTTTTAAGATGTTTCACACACATCTCAATTATATCTCATAATACTCAGCTTTATCTAGCAGTTGGGAAAACTGAAGTGCCAACTTTATATATGGGTCTAAATAATACATACATTTTAAAATAGTACTTTACTTGAGTTTTAACTATCTCTCAATACTTTTCATTTAAAATTTAGTAAGTTGAAGCTATTTGCAGATAGCATGTGAGAGAAAACAACTGTAAACCAGCAAATGAACAAAAACAAGCAAACAAAACGACCCTTTCATGGCACGCCTCTTAAGACTTCCAAAAATTACCATATTGCCTGGTTTGCCACCTTTGTTGAATTTACTTCCCCTTCGTGCTTGAGAAAGGAAATTTATAATGAGAATATTCAGCACTGTAATTTTAAAAGCTTTATTTTCCTCAGATAAAGGATGGTAAGGACAACTCAACAAGGAAAACAGATTTGAGCCATGAGTGAATTGCATGTTTGAGATACCCTAAAGGTACATTGATCCCTGACCTTTTTAGACTGTGTACTTCAACTTTCTTCTCAGGCACGTTGTAGCTACTATTGCACTCCTCTCACATTCTTCAACAACAGAAAATATAAGCAAATGTCATTCATAGAAGTCTGATATGTTTCCTGCTCCAACCTTTCTTCTTTTATGGAGAAATGCTTAAGAGTAGTGAGACGAGAGGATAATGTAGAATAAAAAAAAAAAAAAATCAATAAAGAAACTTTAAAGAAGAGTAATGGAAGTTGATCGTGTAAGAATTATAAAAATCACTTTACATTTGTTTAATATATAACATCTTCATTTCTGATACATTCAATTCTGCAAAATGTAAACAATATTTTGAAAGATATACATTAATTATTTTCATGTGTTTTCCTGAGCTATGTAGTTTACTTTCTGATTAATGGGCATTTTTGACTAAAGGGTAAATTTGACTAATCCAAGAACTATATAATAGAATATTTTTAATCTTTTTGAAAAATTATTTTATTTATCAAATTATACTAAAGAAACCTTGTTTTAGGGCCTAAAAAAAAAAACTTTATGCTTTGAAATATTTAATTTAAATTTTGCTTCACAAAATCGCTTAAAATAGCTTCCAAGTAAAATGCATAAGTGAAGAAAAATAAGGTAATAGTAATATGGTATAACTGGATGTACTAGGGTGGTGTGTTGGGAAAGGATTTCACATTTATTGGAAAATTAAATGTATACTCCCTCAGAAACACTTTGTAACTATTAAACTTCTAGTTCATGGTGGCTAAGAAACATTGATAATGAGTACGGATTGTTAGATAAGAAGACATCAAGAAATATGTGAATGCTTGTAGTCAGAAAATGAAATTGGTAATCTCTGAAAGATGACCTATAATGATAGCAAAAAGGAAATGAGATAACATATCAACCATATTTTGAGAACCAAGATAGTGCTCTGAAAAATATAATCTGTTAAACAAAAACCAGGTAATTTATAAGGCCTGGAATACAGAAAAAGTGGATAGGACAGCCATATGCATAGGTAGGATGGTAGAACTCTCAATCCGAGAAGAATAAAATGTCACAATTGCTGACATTGTTTCCCACATCACAGCAATCCAATATCATGCATGAAATATTTAAGCACCCCAAGATGAAGCAACTTTGTAGATAACTTCAATACGAACTATACTATACTATACTATGCTATACTATACTATTACTATAAAATCTGTTCAGTGATAAGTAATATTTTCTTATATGTACTTATCCCTTTCAATCTCCCCTCTATTTTTCCCATTGAAGTAGAATATAAAGGAAGAAAAATCTGAAAGATCTCAAAGACAGAAGTCACAAGATTATAACTTCAGTCTTAGTTTCATTCCTAAGTATCTATGGTGTATAAGGTTTTGAAATTCACATATAAAAGACCCAAAAAGCACATTCACATTGAAATCCACAACACCCATGGTGTGATTTGCACCATAAGTAAATGTCATAAGATTCTGTTTGTATTCATAAAAATGACATGCCAATTTGTTTTAGTAGATTCTTAGTCAATAAAGCAAAAAACAACAAAGAAAACCCCACAAAAACAGAAACAACAACAAAAATAAACAAGAAACAATCATTTATGTTATAAAGTAAACACAGATATGTTTCTCAGAATTAACACGGGTTTCTGATATTAAAATCTGAGAGGAATATTTTTTGAAATATTTTTGAATACCAAATACTTGTAAGGTACTATGTGATGTACTTCATGCATCCTCACTAACATGCAAAAAGTGAATATAGTAGTGCATTACAGAACTACTTTTTTTTTTGTCTGATTTAAGTTCAAGTAATGAAGTTGTATTCAAATGTGTTAAAAACAGAATATTAAATTCAGGAATCAAACTCAATTGGGTTCAGTGTATATTTAATTTAAAAGGAATGGTATTGTCTATGCTGAATTTAGTGTATGTGTTGCACCTAAAAGTATCTGTCCTAAAGTACTTAACTCTGTAATGGGCAAACAAGCATATCTGTGGTAGTTCTAATATATAGGTTGTCAAATTATATTACTTCAAGTGGAAGTTTGGAAAACTTGTGTGAGTGGATCATTTTTATTTTTTATTTATCTCACAACCAAAATATCCTTGAGTATTGAGTGACACCTGTTTTAGATTACTCTCTCTAACCAGTTCTCCGAGTGGGGAAAAAGAAAAAATCTATATAGTTCATTAGGGATAGCGTTATAAATTATGATATACTAAAAATAAGAAGTATACTTTATCATTAACGCCAAGAAAGTTAAACACCTGTGCATGAATGTGTGTCAAGGGAATGTTCAGAGAAAGTCACGATTTTTACTCAACAAACAATTTCCTGCTCTTTCCAAATGATAGTTATGTAAGAATAGCAGGTTTAAAACAATTGAGTAAATGACAACTACTGACATTTTTGGTTTGACCTGATACCCGGGGAATCTTCTAAGTGGTGGGTAGCAATGGAAACATGACAGCTTTTCCTTTTGCAATTACTTTTTTACTAGTCCTTGCATAGATATTTTCCTGACTTTTCTAACGGTGAGCCCTTGAACTCCGGATGTACTCGTACTCAAAAAACATAAACTGTACTTGTCTTGTAGCTGGAAGGCATGTATAACATTTTTTATTGATTAATAAGCTCTAAGATTATAGAATTTCCCAGGTATAATTTGTCATTCTGTTTTCTAAAACTGGTTTGCTATAATTTTTAGAGGACAGCCAGGATATTCTTCAGAGAAAGAGAGAGGGAGAGAGAGAGACAGACAGACAGACACAAGGGTGCCAATAATAGCACATATTCGAATACGGAATAATTTGATGGCAGCAAAAGTACTTATTGCAGTAAAAATAAATTTATTTTGGTAACTGTCAAAAAGACATGTAAGCCTACTAAAAATAATAAACTGGTATTAACCACATTACCTTAACTCTCTTGCCTTTTTGGAAACTCTCAAAAAATCCTATGAATTTATTAACATAAATAATTATTAAATAAATAAATGACAAAGACTGTACAAATCTGCCATGTAGAATTCCAAATCACTTATGGAATTAATCTACCCTGAAGGAGATAAAGCTTAACTCCTCACTGCTTAAGTGTTTCTGTGGACCTACTTTCGGAGAGCACAGTACGGAAAAAGGGGATAAAAGAGTAATTTCACAGTGAAGAAACCTGACAAATACTACCTCAGCCAAGTGATCAAAATTGACATCAACTTTGATTAAGTCATATTCATAGATATGATGTAATGAGACCCAAAGCCCGTAATCCCCATGTAATCATAATTAGACAAATTCCTATTAAGGGACATTCTACAGAATAATTAAACAGTACTCCTCAAAACTGTCAAAGCCCTCAAAAACAAGGAAAGTCTGAGAAACTGTCACAGCCAAGAGGAGCCTAAAGACATGAAATGACAAAATGAAGTGTGTTATCCTGCTTGGGATCCTGGAACAGAAAGAACACATTCGACTGGGAGAAAAAAAAAAATCTAAGGAATTGTGAGTAAAGTATGAACTTTGGTTAATAAAAATATAACAATATCGGTTTATTAATTTAACATATGTATCATACTAATGTAAAATGTTAATAATTGGGGAAAACAGGTGTGTACTACATGAGAAATCTCTGTACAATCTTTGCAAGTTTTCTATAAATCTAAAAGTATTCTAAGACACAAAACTTATTTTTCATTCCCTATGAATTACTAAAATATTAAATTTTAATTTTGTTTTAATTTCTAGTTTGGCAATAATAGTCTTTCTTTCCATTAAAGATAGATAGGTAGATAGATAGTCACATAGATACATAGATATAGATAAAATAATTAATTTACTTCATGGGTTTTAGGGGAAGTTTTTGCACCTATCTGATAAAACACATTTTTTTTTCAATGTAACTGAGTTTATAAATTAAATATGGTTATATATCACAGGTTTTTTTTTAATATGATACCACTTGTCTATTAAATAATAAAACAGCATAGATTTATAGTCTTCTATAATCTTTACTTTTCCTCCCTATTTTATTTTACATATTTTCATTCCATTGCAGTATACAGTTAACTATATTCTTTTATAGAAATTCGGGGTTTAAGTCTATTTATACATGTTTGGAACACTCAATAGCTTTAGCATTTACTTAAAGTGAGACTATAGATAAATGTAGCACATATTGGAGGCACCCTATTCAAAAGTCATCTCCTTCTTATTCCCCCAGTTGACTCAAAGGAGGGTAATTCTAATTTACATAGGGTCAAAATCAGCATTGGGGTATTAACCCATTATTAATTATTGAATTAGGCATAGTCATATGATACAGTTTTTGCCAAGAAAACACAGAGAGAATACTTTGGGGGAACTTTTAGTAAAGATTTCTTCAATGATGCAAAGAAATACACATGAAGGAATAGTTCCTCTTCTGATGAGTTTTCCTGTCTGAATCTGGAGCTTGAAACTATGGCAACCATGGAGAAATAGCAAGTCACTTGAGATGACGGCTATTTCCTGATGATGTTTCCAGCCTCAATTAATTAGTTCTGGAGACAACTTTCCTCTACAGTTGTCAAGAGAGATAATAAATATTTCCTTATTATCTGAGAAAATTTTCTCAGGGTTGTCGGCTACTATAGTCACATGCTCCTTATGTATCCAAAGTTTCATCTAGGTATGAGATATTTTTAAGCCAATTTTCTATGACATCTAGGGTAAAAACATGTAGATTTTCCCTCTTAGTAAACCTGAAGCCATTTGAGAACATTATGCCTTGAAAGTTAATTTTGAATGAAAGTATAGACTTGCTATTTTCTTTTTCATTAACAGAATTCATGTTTTTTGTTTTGTTTTGTTTTGTTTTTGTGTTTTGGTTCACTTTGAAGTCAAATACTTGGCAGATTTTTGCCTTTTACCATCTAAGCTTGTCAGAGAAATAGCCAGGTTATAACTATAAAGAAATATACCATGCATGAGGTAGCTCAATTTGTGTTCATTCAAGCTCAACATTCGCTAATATTCCATTTGTGCCTTCTGTCTTTTACAAATGGAACCTTTCATTGGATATATTACAAGTTGAAAAAAATATACAACATTTTTAATTCTTAGCAACAAACATTGCTTGTATCTTCCAAATTTGCATAATTAGTTACCAATAGGTAAATTTTTAAAATTAGTCTACAGATAACCTGGAAAAAGGAAAATTCAAGCTTTTCCTTTTTTCTTTTTTTTTTTTTTCAGAAAAGGAAGGAGATATGCCCTGTTAAAATTTTATCTAAATTATCATGAAGTACCAGAATAGACCCAGTATTTGAATTTGAACTGAATAATTGTTTGTTTTTACAAATAGCTTTCATATCCTATACCTTATCACTCTGACATAATATCTCTGAATCACTTTTCAAGTGTTGACCTGGGAAGATAAAGAGATAAACATACAGAAACACGCACACACACGTCATTTTATATGTTAAATTTACACTTATAAGATTATTTTAACAATATGATGATCATGATAATAGCATATGTGAAGTTTCTGTGACTGTAATATTGCTGTATATTGCTAGCTTTAAGGAAAATAAAACACATAATGCACAATGTCTCAAATTATAATATCCTATCTGTGGTTTTTGTGAATAAAGTTTGAATTAAAGCTTTCTAATATGTAGTGATATTTGTAGTGATACCTCATTGACTTTTAAGTTTCATTCACCAAAGTGCTAATGATGTTGAGCATTTTCTATCCATGTATCTTCTTTTGTAAAATGTCTGTTTAGATCCCTTGTCTATTTTTAATTTTTTCTTCTTATTGATAGGGTTTTTTAATTATTTTTTATGTATTTTGGATACAAGTGCTAATCAGATATATGATTTTTCAAACATATTTTCCATTCTATTATTCTGTTGTTCCTTTAATATTTTCACTTGCAGTGATTTTTATGAAGTTCAATTTAACATTTTTTTCTTGTGAATTATGCCTTCAATGTTCTAAGAAATATTTAATTAATTTAAGACCACAAAGATTTTCGCCAGCGTTTTCCTATAGAAGATTTGAGTTTTAGGTTTTACATTTAGGACTATGATCCATTTTGAGTAAATTGTATATATTATGTGGGGTATGGATTAAAGTACAAGTTTTTGTGCGTGTTCATCTGACTGTACTAGCAAAATGTGTTCAAAGACTATTCTTTCTCAACTGAATTGCCTTTGAAAAAATTAGTTGTTTATGTATGAATGATTCTATTTATAGATTTTCTTGCTGTTTTTTAATCTATTTGTCTACGTTTAGACTAATACAAATCAATTTTACTTACTGTAGCTTTGTAATAAGTTTTAAAATCTTGTAGTGTTGTTATTCCCACTTTGTTCTTTTCCAACATTGTTTTGGTTTTTCTAGATCCATTGCATTTACATGTGAATTTTAGAATTAGTTTTGCAATTTCTACAAAAAATCTGGATTTTGAATATGATTTAACAAAGCTATGGATTAATTTGGGGTGAATTGAAATTTTAACAATATTGCATCTCCTAGCCCATGAACACAGTATATCTCAAATTGCACTTACAACTCCAACAACACTGATTAGAGTGCTGTTTTGATAAATTTTTAAGAATACCCCACCCCCCCACCCCACTTTCAGTGATTCACTAGGATGGCTCATGGGATTCAGCATGTAGCCTACTGATGGATATTATTTTTTATGGCAGAATGGTACGGAGCACAATCAGAAAGGGAAACAGAGCGCAAGGAATATTCCAAGGGAGACCTTATTCCAATTTCCAAGGGTCCCCTTCCAGTAGATTCATACAAGACACACTTAATTTCTTCTGCGATGAGTTGTGCCAAAGCATTTGAATTGTTGCCAAGAAGAAAAAGTTAGAGACTCAGTGTCTGGGTTTTTTTGTTGTTGTTGTTCAGGGTGATAACATAGACAGCCTCTGCTTAGCATATACCAAAATTTCAGTCTCCCAGGAGGAAAGCCGTTTTCACCATATACCATATTGTTTATACAACAGTTTAGGCACAGTGGGCCATTTGTATTAGTGGTGAGAACCTTCCTGACATCTAAGTTCTCATGTATAAGTCAAGGGCAGATCTTGCTAACAGACCTTTTCAAGAACAACAGTTCAGGCCTACTGTGTTAATTATTTTCTGTACAAGTACTATTGAGAACAATTAGTTAATTAAAACTAAAGAAAGTCACTCTCCCAATGTTCTGAAATCATGGTAAAATGAAATCTATAAAAGCCATACCATTTTTGTTTATTCCTTTTATCTGATTTTCACAAGATTTATGCTAAGTAGCATGCAAACATCTTCTTAACTATCTTACTAAAAATGTTAGGCAAAATTTCTCTGAAGATCTTAAATCATGACTATATTTTGAATATATACAAGATCTGACAATTAAGTTCATGAAGTTGCCACCATGCACTTACATTGGCAGCACTGTACAAACAGCTCGGTAAGGTTTCATAACCTTGGTATATCAGTGTCTGGCAGCTGTGTTTGTGTCAATGTGTGGTGGTGTCTTGATGAGTGGCGTTCATTATTGTTGTTGCATATGCTGTCGCGAGAATGTCTGAGCTTGAATTAGAGCAATGGACAAACATTAAATTTCTTGTTAAACTTGGCAAGAGTGGAAGTGAAATCAAGGACATATTATCCAAGTTTATGGGGACAATGTCATAAAGAAAACGGCAGTGCACAAATGGATTCAACGTTTTTCTGAGAAGAGAGAACACGTCACTGATGAAGAGAGGTCAGGATGGCCAGTAGCAAGAAGAACTGACAAAAACATTGCAAAAATTCATTGAATTGTGCGTCAAAATCATCCGCTGACTGTGAGAAGCATAGCAGACCAAGTAAACATCAATAGAGAAACAATTAGGAAAATCTTAACTGAAAATCTTGGCATGAGAGAGTTGTGTGCAAAAATGGTCCCAAAGGAGCTCACAGGTGAACAAAAGCAAAGGAGAGACAACATTTGCCAAGACCTATTGGAGAGACAAGATGATGTTTTGGGCTGTGTTACCACTGGTGATGAAACATAGATGTACAACCAAAGAACAACCATATTTTCTGATGAACTGGATACAGATGTTTTAAGTGAAACTGCATTTGTATGTACTAGATGATTTTGAACATTACAAGAAGTAAAATGATCAGAGTATATGAATATGTATATTTTCCAAAGAAGCCATACAGATGACCAACAGTTTCATGAAGAGATGATCAACATTACTTATCAGGGAACTGGAAATTAAAATGACAGTGAGATGTCACCTCACACCTGTTCAGATTGGCTATTATCAGAAACAAATAAACAAAAAAAACCCACAAATAATAAGTGTTTGTAAAAATGTGGAGAAGAAAAGGGAAACCTTGTGCATGTTGGTAAGATTGTAAATTGGTGCAGCCACTATGGAAAACAGTATGGAGTTTCCTCAAAATGTTATAAACTATAAAGATAAAACTATTACACAACCCAGAAATTCCACTTCTGGATGTTTATTTGAAGAAAATGAAAACACTAATTTGAAAAAAATATATGCACTTCCATGTTCATTGCAGCATAATTTACAATAGGCAAGATATGAAACCAATGTAGGTGTCCATCTGTAAATGAATGGATAAAGTAGACGTGGTTTATATTTACAGTGGAATATCAATTAGCCATAAAAAATAATGAAATCTTGCCAACATGAATGGACTTAGAAGA
This sequence comes from Rhinolophus ferrumequinum, assembly GCF_004115265.2. NCBI lineage: Eukaryota > Metazoa > Chordata > Mammalia > Chiroptera > Rhinolophidae > Rhinolophus > Rhinolophus ferrumequinum. The sequence goes on along the minus strand of NC_046287.1, from coordinate 22,117,205 downwards.
TATTATGCTAAGGGAAGTAAGTCAGACTGAGGACTAATACCATATTATTTCACTTATAGGTGGAATGTAAAAAAAAAACAAACAAGCAAAACAAAACAGAAAACAGATTTATACAGAGAGCAAACTGATGATTGCCAGAGTGGAGGGGTGGAGGATGGGTGAAAAAAGTGAAGAGTAATAAAAGGTACACACTTCCAGTTGTAAAATAAGTCACAGGGATTTAATGTTCACCATAAAGAATATAGCCAATAATATTGTATTAACTCTGTATGGTGACTGACGTTTCCTAGTGATCACTTCTTTAGGTATACAAATGCTGAATAACTATGTTGTACACCTGAAACTAATATGCTAGTGTAAGTTAACCATGATTTTTAAAATGCAAAATGCTTAAAACAATTGCTGGCCTTTAGAGAGATATATTTATCTTGATTATCCCTCTAGGTTTGTATTGTTTCTAGTACATTGGCCTTGTTTTGAGTAATAAAATTGGACAGTTATTTCATGCTGTAAACAGAGTTTCATAATCCTCTTCACTTAATGTTTAGGTTGCTTGGAATTAAAGGAAGACACCATTGAAAATCTTCTTGCTGCAGCATGCCTTCTTCAGCTTCCTCAAGTAGTAGAAGTGTGCTGCCACTTCCTCATGAAGCTTTTGCATCCATCTAACTGCTTAGGAATTCGAGCATTTGCAGATGCTCAAGGATGCATTGAATTAATGAAGGTGGCTCACAGCTACACAATGGTAAGAAAATTTAATGTTTTAATAATAGAGACATAGCTGTATTATCAGAAGTTAAAATAATTGCTACCATTGCATTGAATAACCTTTTAAAGTTTGACATGAGTTTATATGCTTGATATGTTTTTATTATGGGATGTAATCTAATACTTTATAGAATGGACTTTAGTATTAATTTATGGCTTTGTTTACATTTTATAGGATATATATAGATATATATAGATATATATATATAGATAGATAGATAGATAGATATAGATATATAGAGATATATATAGATATATATAGATACATATATATAGAGAGAGATATATCTATATATATATATATAGATATATATATATATAGATAGATAGATAGATAGATATACATATCTATATATATACTTTTTTTGGATTTTAAGAGTTTTTTAAATGAATTGTTCTTAACTGCTCCTGGCATATTTATTTTTTTACATCCACTTCCACAGCTTCTCTTTCTTTTGTCTTTTCTGTTTTTTCATTTGTATGTTTTCTCAGCTAGCAGTCTGTGCCATAACTTTTTCTTTGCATTTTTCTTACAACCTCTCCACTATGAACTGAGTTGTTACAACCAAAATTTAAGGTTGAAGTATTACTCTCAAGGCAATGGTATATGGAGATGGGGAATTTGGGAGGTAATTAGGTTCAGATAAGGTCACAAAGGTGGGGCCCTCATGTTGAGATTAGTGACCTTATAAGAAGAGAAACTAGAGAGTTTGCTTCTTCTCTCTTTCCACCTTGAGAGGACACAGTGAGAAGGTAGTCATTTGCAAGGCAGGAAGGGAGCCCTTACCAGGGAACCCAGTCTACCTATACCTTGATCTTAGACTTCCCACCTTTCAGAATATAAGAAGTAAATTCCTGTTGTTTAAGCCACCCACTCTGTGGCATTTTGCTATGGCAGCCCAAGGTGACTATCTCACTTTTCATCATAGTATATTATGTTTGGTATGACTTTGCCTTTATCAGTTGTGGAGAAAAATCATAATTATAGTGTATATTTTAAAGTATTTATCACTCTAGTGAATATTGGATTCCAGAACTCCTGGAAACTTCTGTACTAAGGGAAAATATTTAGATGTATAGACAAGCTGATCTATTTTTTTAAATTTGATTTTCAGTATCATTTTCATAATGGGTTTAAATTGAGTGACTATCACTCAGTAAGTACCCCTAAAATAATTTTAGCTTATTTTATATATTTCTCTTTAATTTATATATATGTGTGTGTGTATGTATGTGTATATGAGTATGTATTTTTAACAGCTTTGTAGAGATATTACAAATCATTTGAATTGTACACTTTAAATGGGTTAACTTTAAGGTGTGGAATTTTTTGTTTAATATTATCTTTATTCTAGAATAAAATCATCCATTAAAATAGTTTTATACCTTCATATATCATATTTCATACCCTAGAAGTAATCATTCCAAAAACATTTAATACAGTCCCTGGCATATAGTAAGCCTATATAAAATGCAAGCCACTTCTGCTATTTTTACTATTATTAACATTATTAATGATTTGATTATTATTGAAATAACCAATTATAAACTGTAGAACTTTCCCCTTCCAACTCAAGAGAAAAATTCATGTAAGATAAATCTCATTAAGCTTTATAGTTGCTATTTATTAAACAGGTCTTATTTTGAGATTTAATACCTTTTCAAATAATTAATGACAGTCAGCCATTTAAAAGCCTTGCAATTGTTATTCTTAGATAGAATTTCAATATTAAGTTAATTTTCTCCTTTAATCCTTTAAGCAGATTAGTAAATTAAATGAAAATATAGCAATAAAGGGAAGTAGATATATGCTTTGTAATTCTATTGTTAGATTCTTCTTTCAAAATATTCCATGACAGGGCGTGATGCTACTATTGAAATTATATGAACCATGTGAAACCAATGTAAACGAATACTTCATTAACTGAAATATCAAAGTCCAACTGTACTCATTTAATTATGCACATTTCATTACAATTAGGAGTTCCCAGCTTAGATAAGCCAAAAAATAATATGCCTCCAAAACCAGAGGGTTAATGGTAACTTCTGGTGAAGTCTGGAATTATTAATTTAGAAATAAAAATGTGGTTTGTTTTTGTTTTGTTTTTGCAGTTGCTTAGACTGGTCTGCAATTTGTCACACAATAGTAACAATATCTTTTCTTTAGTTTAAAAGTATACCTTACAGTAAAATACTATATTTAAAAGAGAAACAGAGAAAACTTCTAGCTAAGATACTCAACATTCTAACTAACCCTATTTTACTTATATATTTTTTAACTGAATGGATTATGTGTGTGTCATGTCTGCTGAAATTTAAATGAGTTCAAATTTTTTTTGAAGCATGGAACTCCACTGTTCTCCTATCGCTCCTGGGTTACTATTTTAGTGAAGAAAGGTACTGATTACTTGTATTCCTAGACCACTATTTTCTCTCAGTTCCAACTTTAAAATGAGTGTCTTGCATCTGATATAACTTTTCACTACATTTTTGCTTCCAATTTTTGTTTAATCATGCATGTGCCCTCATTTAATCTATTCAATCTGTGCTTTGAGACGAAAGCTATTATGCTATGATTTTCTTTCGTTCTTAACTGCTTTAATAGCAAATTATTCCAGTTCTTATTACTTCCAGGATTTAATTAACTTCTTAATTGGCTCTAATTATTTGTTATTTGTTTACTTTACAAGTAACTTTTTAAAAATAATGTTTAATTTCCTTGCTAATTTTTTTTAAGATATGAACTTGATCTTCAGAGTCTAGATCTTAACTTGGTGTCTATATGAGTATGCCTTTGCTATTTATATGTTTCGCTAGTTTTCCTTTGAAAATTTCTCTCATTTATTTGGCTTCAGTTATTGATTTTCTGTGGATGATTCCAAAATCTGTTCAGGGAAGCTAACCCAGCTTGGCAGTGGTTCACATGAAAAATATTCTAAAATTTTCATTGCAAGCTCAATATTCGGCAGAAATGTGAAACTAATTCTAAAACATTTAAATTTGGGCTGCATGAATATACCAATTATCAACACAATAATTGAAGGAAATAACCCCCCTGTACTCTATTAGTCAGGTTTCATTGTGATACCTGTGCTTAATCTGTACATCACATTTCTAAAAGCATTAAAGAATGGCAAGCAGACAGATGAGAATAACAAGAATAGTAAATATTTTGTAATAATTTTATGTGAAGAAAAGTTGAAAAAACTATAGGTACCTGTGGCTGAATAATATTAGGGCATGAAAATAGCTATCTTTGTGTATTTGACAGAATGAACTTGTATCTAAAACAGCAGAATTTAAATATTTCTTGTGTGTGTGTTTTTTTTAGTAGTATAATCTGTTGAAATGAAATAGTATATGAAAGAATAATATTCAAATTGATCTGCTTTGTGTGAAAATGGATGGAAAGTCCAGAATCTACTTCAGTCTCTGATCTTTGTTTTTCTTCTGAGTTGTCTATTTCTACTGATCATTAATGCCATGTCCCTCGAAGGTCAGGTTTGACTTTAGAGGAGACTTCTGAAACTGCATTTCCCACACATTCTCTCTCCATGTGGTTCTGGGTTAGAGCTTGCCAATAAGAGGGATTCATGCAAGAAATGGAAAGTGGAAGAGAACAGAAAGCTATTATTCTCCTCACGCAGTTATATGCAGATACGTGGACAAATGGAAAGTTGAAATAACTTCTAAGGGAGCCCTTAAAAGTGATTTCCCTCACTGCTGTAGACTGAGCCACTTGATGGGAACCTTCTAGAGGTTCTTCAGGAATGCAGTGCCTCTGTGGAACATTTTGAGAAGAATTCACAGTACACTGAAGGTTGAAATTATTAGTAGAAAGTTCCCTGACATTCACTTCCACAGGTATTTAGGTTTCCAATTTCCTATCCACAGTCTTTCGTACATCAATCAACATAGGGTGGCTTATCTTCCTAATCCAATAATGTGTTCAACACATAAGCCAAAATAGATGATTCAAACTCATGTTTTGATATGCATAGTCCTCCACACCTAGCTTCTAAACTGCTGCCTGAGCATTTTTCCTCAAAAGTAGATGGCATTTATTTCACCCCTCCCTACCGTATACTGTGGATTCCCTTCTTTTGTATTTTATTCATGATTTTCTCTTGTCTAGAATGTCTGGTATCTAATTCTAAATAACCCTCAGTTGCCAATTTAAATTCATCCATGCCTAAAATATACATATTTTAAATCTTTTCTTGGCATTCTCTCTCATTTGAAATCTTAGTATTCCTTTTCTTAGAATTATGTGATGTCATCATAAACTTACTTTTATAATTATCTTTTTTACACCTTTACAATTATATTGCAAACTCCTTTATGATAGAGAGCAAGGCTTTCTATTTTAATTTATTTTATCCCAACAAAGTATCTAGTAACTTGTAATGTATTAATTAATTCCCATAGTTCCCTGAAGTGTTTACTTAGGATTGTGATTCTCAACACTTCTGAATTCAGTCTTTCAACAAGACTACATAGTTCCTCTACTTTCCAATCATATGAGTGTGTGTGTGTGTGTGTGTGTGTGTGTGTGTGTATTATTGTTGTTACCTACCTTCACCATTAATCTGGTAGCTCCCTGGTAGCACTTTTAAAAAACCTTTACAGAGAAACGGAGGTAAATAGCTGCTGCCATTGTGTTTGATGACAAAGCTTACAGCTGTCGGTGCTAGTGATGCACAAGCTAAGTGTATAGTAACCCTTTCAAAACTCTTGCAAGTTATGTATTACATCCACTTTAAAAAATGATAAAACTGGGGTGGCCAATTGGCCCAGTGGTTAGAGCGCAGTGTTCATAACACTAAGGTTGCTGGTTCCATTCCCATGTGGGCCAATGAGCTGGCTAGCTAGACTGAAAAAACAGCTAGATTGAAAAAACAACGACTTGACATGGAGCTGATGGGTACTGGAAATACACACTGTTCCCCAATATTCCCCAATTAAAAAAAAATGATAAAACTAAGGTTTAGGTACATCAAATCATTTACACAGGAACAATAGATAGAACATGGTAGAATGGGGATTTAAGCCTACTACTCTCTTACTACAAATTGCATTCTTTATATAATATGCTAGTAGATTATACTGATTATGTTTTACCCATAATGTCAAGTCAGATTTCTGATGTTCAGAACACTTCAAAACATGGATTACTTCAGACAAATGGATACTATAAACCTTAAACATTGATGACACAAAAGAACTCCATAAAGATTTTGTTCCTCGGGGTTTTGTTTTGTTTTTAACTTCTCTGTTTACTTCACTCTCACTTTCTGTCTAGCACTACCAGCATGGCCTGCCACATTTCACAATGTTTACGCTGGAGTGGCCATAGGACTAATTAGAGGCTACCATGTACAATCAGTAGCCTTGAAAGGTTGAAGTCTCAGAACTGGAACATAAAGACTTCCTGAGTCAGTGTAAGAAGCTGCCCTTTCAGAGCCTAATACTCTAAAAAATCTTATACGTACATTATTCACTTGTCCTTTAGAGCCATTAGAACAATGCCAGAGAAAAAGAACAAACTTTATTTATGTGGTTTCCGCTCATGGTTTTGAAATCCCTGACATTTCTCACAGATTCTAGCTAGCAGCATGCTCCTTAAATCTTTACCAATAACCTTTCTAATAAACCATAAATTAGAATTTACTTTGAGAGAAACAACGGAATTTAAATTTCTTTGCTTTCCTAAGTCATCAAAATAAAGTTCACTTCATCCATATTTTTCCTCAGGACTGTTATGTGATACACTAGTATTAAAACTTGTTTGGAATTTTGCCTTCTTTTTTCTTACATTCATTGCTTTGTGTTACTCCTTTTTACTGATATATATATATATATATATATATATATATATATATATATATATATATATATATATCAGTAGAGAGAGAGAGAGAGATACAGATATATATATCAATATATATATCTATATATCTATATATCTCATGTTTCCCTGAAAATAAGACCTAGCCAGACAATCAGCTCTAATACGTCTTTGGAGCAAAAATTAATATAAGACCCAGTCTTATTCTACTATAATATAAGACCGGGTCTTATATAATATAATATAATATAATATAATATAATATAATATAATATAATATATAATGTAATATGTATATGTGTATAATATATACACATTCTGAGTAATGAGTTTAAGTTAATATATAAATATCAAGTTAAAATTAGTAAAATTTGACTTTCTGAATGTCTTTGTAAATTGGTAAGAAATGATGTTGTCAGGATAAGTACAATGAGTGGCTTGGAGGACAATTGGCATCAATATGTAATGATCACAAGCATAGGAAGCATGTGGAAGCCTAGTTATAAAGGACCTTCCTCTTAATCCTGTTTTTGTTTTTCTTTACTTGATCAGTCCCTGAATTAACTCACAGCTCTTTACAAACAGTTTTTATTTGTGTTATTACTCACAATCATTGGTAAAATTCTATTCTACTGGCTAAGACTGAAAGTCGATTTGAGTGAAGGAGTTTGAAAAATAGACTTTTGTGCTTACGTAGTGTCAGGCACAAACAGGATATTCAGATTACATTGGATAAACTGATAGAGATGTGTAATAAACAGTAATATAACAAATGACATTCACTCATGTAATTACTATTTGACTACATAGAACTTTGTAATTGTTAGGGTTCTATAAAGTAACCGTAATTAAATGTGTGTTTATAAAAGTTTCAAAGACTAATTAAGCATAATCACAGAGTATCCAATGAAAAGTATAAGCTTTCTAAGGGCTAATTTAAGACACAGTCCATTTCTTCTTTTCAGATGTTCTTCAAATATGTTTCCATTTCAGGGTTTCATATCCAAACTTAAGGTCATTCTATTTTACAAAATACGTCTTTCTGCTTTTTTTGTTGTTGATAATGAAAATTATGATAATATTCATTTCCTTGAAAAGCATTCCATTTGTTTTAAGGAATCTTTCATTTGCGTATTTTAATTTTATTTTTATTTCTTCTACGGAGCTATTTTTAAACACAAAGACATAGCACAAAGTTGTATAAAATCACAACACATACACCCATACCCACACAAATCTATAAAAATGTATCAGGTTTATTTTATTGTTTAGCAATATAAATTTTTATAGAGTTGCTATATGTCTTGAGTTGATGTTGTAGTAACAATATAACTAGGTCAAGGAGGAACACTAATGTTAAAAAAAATCCTAGAAACGCACATCTAAAGGATTTTCATAGTACTTGTTAGTAGTCCCTAAGTGTTTAATGATTTCAATCATTTAATCTATAGAATTCCCTTTTGTGACGAGCAATACTCCTACATCATTGGAATATTTCAAAAAGGGCATCTTATGTGATATCAGAAAAAGGAAATCTAGAGACTTTTTGGCTACAGTACCCTTTTCAGTTTGCAAAGCACAGTTCTTCAACAAATGAAATTAGTAATTCACAAATGAGGGGAAAAAAATTCTGATTTTTTTTATGCATGTGAAAGTCTCACTTCATTATAATAATTTACAAATCATGAACTAATGTTGTAAAATATTTATGTTTTCTGATGAGGTAATGAATCACACATTACAGAACTAATTTATTTTTATGCTTCCCTTTTAGATTTTTTTTAAATGACATTTTTCTGTTAATGATATACTTGTGCTTAAAGCTCTTTAACAGTAATTTTTAAAGGAGGAATAAAAGAAAGAGGGATCAATTATAGTTCACAAGAAACATGATAAATCAGTCTTTGTCTGACGGGAGACCCAATCTGCCCTTAGTACACAGGGCAGAGTAGAGATGGGGCAGATCATTTCCTTAAAAGAGTTTTTTCAGAAATGTATTGTATAACCAGACAAAATTCAAGGAAAAAATAAGTCCATTACGATATCAGATGTTCACCCAGACCCAAAGTTAATCTAAACATATTAATATTGTGTACAGAGCTAGATTACATGTTGCATGAATTATCGTCTGCATCTGACTTGGTCACTGCTGTATTTGCAAAGCTTAGTATAGCACCTTTCTCATTTTAGACACATAATAAATGCTTGAAAGAAGGGATCAATGAATAAATACTTTCATATTTTAATTATTTGAAATATACTATTATGAATGCTATCACCTTAAATGAAATTTATGAATATTAATGATTTAAAATGAAACATATTATCCCTATTTCATAATAATTAAAACTATTTATATTATGCCTAATTTTACTTTTCATACCTTTCGATTTAAATATATTTATAAATAAACACATATAGGATGCATCCATAATCTTTAGAGTTTATTACTTTTTTTATCAGCTATTTCTAAATTTTTTAACCAGTAACATATATCCATCTATTATGTGTGCATGTTTTTAAGTTAACTTTTCAGTGGATTTATTTCATCTTCAAGGTCTATATTTAATGCATTTTAGTACTTCAAATGAAAGGCATTCTTATTTAAATCTAATTTTCATGAAGGCAATCATGCTATCAAGGAATAAATATAAAACCTGGAGGTCCAACATAAGGGACACATACTAACATAAGAATCAATATTAGACTAAATCTATCTTATTTTCATATATGATTGAAAATTACATGAAACAACACATCATAATTCAATTGTCACATAATAGTAACCAAAAATCAGCAAAGATTGAAGACTGGGGTTCTGATTCTAACCTAAGTAAATTAAATTAAGTAGTATACTTTAGGAGTATACTTTAAGTGCTGTTCTTTATTCCAATAAGTACTTATAATTATCTTTGTTTTTATTTTTATATAAGACAATGTTTATTTGAGACACATAAAAGTATACACTGGGGGTGCCAAAAAATGTATACAAGTGGACACTTTTGTCAACATTGCTCAAGCAGTAGATGGCCATAATCAGACTTTTCTATACACTGATGGTAACCACTTTGAGCACCTCTTGTAATTGCAGAAGTCAAATGTGACTTGCATTCATCTTTCGTTATTGATATATATCAAATATTACAATTTTAATACAGCTTTTCTATTCCTTTCTTAAAATGTGTATAATTTTTTTTTTTGCCACCCTCTGTATCTCAGTTGAATTAGAGTTATACTCATCATTAGTAAAAGGGCTTTCTTGAAAATAATGGAAAGTAAATACTTTTTAAGTAAAGTAGACTATTTCATCAATACTAAATCTAAGTAGAATTTTTAAAGACTGAATCTACAGGTTCAAGCCAGATATTATACCACTCTAGGTATTTGTTGAAGACGATGCATTTTAATTTGATCTAAAATTAAAAGAACATAAAGAGATTTTCAAATATATGGCTAAAGATGGAATTCAGCTTTTTCTCCAATTCTATTTGAAAGAAGAATAGGCTGATTATCAAGCTGAGTAGTGTTTCCATTTTTACTTCTGGAATATGGATAAAGGTAAATGATCATAGCTACATGATCATGAGACAGAGGATAACACGCAATGTAGAAGAAAATACATATTTTCCAAATAAATAGTATATTGCGGTTGAACTAGAAGAAAGTAGATGAAATTAAAAATAAGATTTATGGGTGGCCAGGTAGCTCAGTTAGAGAGTGGTGGTGATAACACGAAGTTTGCCGTTTGAACACCGCATGGGCCATTGTGTGCTACTCCCTCCTTAAAAAAAAAAAAGAAAAAAGATTTATTATATCTAGTCACTGATTAAGACATATACGCATACATTTACATACACAGAGAGACATCCTTATCAGTGTGGACTGCATATATTAATCAGAAGAAAAACTGTACTGTTAAGTAGTAAACTATAATAACCCTAGTTTACACTGTTTTAAAAATCCACCTTTTCCACATGTACGTACACATTTGTATTATTATCATCACTATCATATTAACCTTTACAGTTTAAACTGTTATAAATTTGATACAGAATTAGAAAAATCATAAAGAAAATATAGACAATTAGGATATTATCTTCTTAGTTAAGTTTGATTTGTCATAAGTGTCGACAGATATCACTTGAGGATGCAACGAGGTACTTTCTTCAGAAGAAGAACGTGGCACATTTAATTTTCTTAATTATTCAGAAAGATGATGGGGAAGGATGTCATTAAGTATTGAAAATCCCATCTATTCTCAAAAACTCTAAAGCTTGGTTAGTAAGTGGCCAACGATGTGGTGTGTATTTAAATAGTCTGGGGCAACAAGTAAAAAGCCTTTAGTTATGTGATGGTTTAGTTGTCAGGAGATTGAAATATCACTTGGCATAGGAAAGAATATTATTTTACTATAGCATTTAGAATAAAAAATGGTCAGTTTGATGAACTCACTTGAGATCCATCACAGTAAATCGACAGTGTTTTCTCCCCCCCACTTTTCAAGTCAGAATGCTCTGAGAATTATTGCCTTATTTTATTTCAAGAAGGCAGAAATATAAGTGATGTATTCCAGCTAAGGACAAATAAAACCCGGTAATAACCATACCTTAAGCTAAACAACACCAAGATCTATAAACTTCTTATAATAAATGCATCTTTTGACAGCCTAGACAATATAGATGGGAATCGATGAAGTGTCAGGCTTCAGGCCAAAACAAAAGAACTTTTCTGATAGATCAACAGATAAAAAACCAACTCCAAGAATTAGACTAGTGAATGGGATAACACAAGCCAACCAGCAACTCTTCGTTCAGTGGTATTCTTCAATGTCAAATGATAGTAAAAAAAAAAAAAAAAAAAAAAAAAAGATTTATCTGATTGGCCAAAAGACAAAAACCTACATAGTAATCTAGAGTACCCCTTTATCTTATTTTTTAAAGCCAATATAATTATACCAGAATTAGATTTTGAAAAGTACGTATTCCCTACAAATATTAGTTTTAGCTGTTTATTGTTGTTTTAACCCCAAACTATGGCTGATAATAATATTTTGTACAAATAAATTACTAACATATCATATTCTTAACATTAAATATTGTGACCTAAAAATTTTGATTCATAATATCTTAGATTTTGTGACATTCCTGGAATTTCATTTTTAAAACTATTTATGAGACTATAGAACACCATGGAAATTTAAGGGGAAAAAGGTCAAATTCTTGGCATAGATATTGTGAAAGTAATTTCAACTAGATAGATATACTAAACTAGATAATTCCCCAAGTTTTTCTTTAAAACATGGGCTGAAAGTCTAGGCTTCACACTTTTACGTAGTTATTAATTTTCTCCAGAATATGTTCTTACCATTTCTGCATTAATCTTGGCCAACAGACTCATTTTTTAACTAGTTGTTTCAGATGTTTCCATAATCTTCTGATCACTGAAGCCATTTGAGATTTCAACACCTCTTGAGCAGAAAAAGAAAGTAAAGTACAAGAAACAAATGCATTGAAAATTGTAAAACTTGACTTTTTAACTATATTTAATAAAACTGTGTGTCTTTTAACTATTTACTTGAGATCTCTCTCATTAACTGTAAAACTATGAAGTTTGTTTGAGACCATACTAGTCCCCTGTGGTCCCTTGCAGCTTTATAATTTTCCAAATAGCTTGTTAATCTGAAATTTTATGAAATATAAACGCATTTCTAGATAATGTGTATTTGTGCTATTTTGTCATTAAGCAATAAAAATTTAAAGTCACCACAAGTAGAACATTAAACGATCTGATAACAGTTGGGGATCAACAAATGATTGTGGAAGAATGAATAAACATTTTCCTGCTCCAATATGTTTTATGTTTTACTGAAGCAGCATTATTGAGATATAATTCACCTAACATACCATTCACCAATTTAAAGTATAAAATGTAATGTTCTTTAGTATATTCACAAAATTGTGCATCCATCAATATAATCAATTTTGGAACACATCTATCCTTCTAAAAGGACACCTGTACTATTAATAACCATTCCCCATCACACTCATCAAGCTCCCCAATCTTACGCAACCAATAATCTACTTTCTGTCTATAGAGATTTCCCAATTATGGACATTTTGTAGAAATGAAATCATACAGTATGTATCCCTTGGAGACTGGCTTCTTTGGCTTAGTGTAATGCACATTTATATTATAGCATTTGCTGATACTTCATTTCTTTCTATTGCCAAATAATATCACATTGTATGGATATACCCCATTTTATTTATTCAGTCATCAGTTTATGAACATTTGTATTGTTTATACCTTGGGACCATTATGAGCAATGCTGCTATAAGCATTCATATGTAAGATTTTGTGTGGACATAGTGTTTTCATTTCTTTTGGATATGTAACCAGGAGTGAAATGGTTATATGAGAATTCTATTTTAAAGATTCTGAATCACCATCAGACAGTTTCTCAGTGTAGCACTTCACATTCCCCACAGTGGTGTATAAGGGTTCAGCTTCTCGATATCCCTGCCAGCAATTTCATTATTAACTTTCTTATTGATTATAGTCATCCTAGTGGGTGTGAAGTGATATCTTGTGGTTTTGATTTGCATTTCCCTAGTGCCTGATAAAACTGAGCATCTTTTCATGTACTTATTGAACATTTGTAGATCTTATTTAGAAAAACATCTGTTCAGCTCTTTTGCTCATTTTCTAATAGGGTTATTTGTCTTTTTATTGTTGAATTATAAAAGGTTTTTATGTAGTCTAGATAAGGTCCCTTATATACTATACAATTTGCAAATAATTTTAGCCATTCTGTAGGTTGTCTTTTCACTTTCTTGATAGTATTCTTTGAGGACAAAAGTTTTTTTTAATTTTGATGCTATCCAATTTATCTATTTTTTCCCTTTTGTTGCTTGTGGTTTTGTATCGTAACTAAGAATCATTGACCAACACAAAGTCACAAAGTTTTCCACATATGTTGTGTCTATGAGTTTTATGGATTTAGCTCTTACATTTAGTTCTTTTATTTTTTGAGTTAATTTTTCAGATGCTATGAGGTAAGGGTCTAACTTTATGCTTTGTGTGTGGATATCCAGGTATCATATAAAATTGAGGAACAGCTTGTCAAAGTGCAAACAAGCAAGTGGGGATTTTGATAAGGATTTCATTGAATGTATCAATCAATTTGGAGATTATTGCCACCTTAACTGTAGTAAGTTTTCTGATTCATGAACATGAGATAAGTTAGTATTTTTTAAGTATTCTTTAATTTCTTTCAAATGTGTTTTTTAGTTTTCAAAGTATAGGTTTTATACTTTTGTTAATTTTTTTCTTCAGTGCTTTATTCTTTTTGATACTATTATACATGAAATTAAAATCTTAATGTTATTTTTCGATTGATTACAACAACAAATGAGACTTTTGTTATCTCATTTCTTTGGCGTGCTGCTCTTTCTGCCAGAAATGCCTTCTCAGTAATTTCAATAAAAAGCTATTAAATCCTATCAACAATTCTGTCCCCAAGGAAGAATATTCCTGAAGTTTTAAGGAGTAATAGATTGATTTATAGATGCTCAGTGTTTTTTCATAGCACTAATATGATAATTATTTTATTCTAAATTGAATTATTAGCCTAATTGGAATTAGTTTTCCCATATCGTTTAGTAAAAACTTCATGACATATAATGTATGCCATTTTGATATCATATAATCAGTAAGTCCATAATGGGTTATATACTTGTCCATTAATTTCCCCTCAAATGCAGTTCTGATTGGTTAGGTGTAGGAAATATGCCACCCTTGGAATGTGAAGTTCAATCACACTATGGAAAACACATGGCCTAAAATGGTGGAAGACATCTCCCCAAATCAAACCAAACATCTACCAGGTTAATGGTTGCTTTAATAAAAAAATGAAACAAAACAAGAAAACAAATGTTCCTTGAGATAATATTTACAACTTCTGGAATACTATTTAGGTTAAAAAGAGAATGAATTTTGCTCTATAGATACCAACTTGAAAAGAGGGTCGCCATTTATTAGTATTAGGTTGGTGCAAAAGTAATTGCGGTGTTTACAATCATTTTTAACCTTTTAAACCGCAATTACTTTTGCACCAAACTAATAAATTAATATATATTTCATTTTACTGTTTTTACTGTTACCCAGATTAATCATGTTTATGATTAGTCTTTAACTGTGGTCATCAACTCCAGTGTACCTTATATTTATTATTATTTTTTTTTAATTCAAGTTTTTGAAAAGACTAGAACGCTCAAATTCACTTCATTGTCAAAGCAACACAAAATGTATAACATTTGGGAGCTGCTACTTCTTATTAAAACATGGATGAAAAGTAGAAATTGTTTTCAAAGTAAAAATGCCAAAATAAAGATGATTAGGCAGAAAAATAACTCCCTTATCATCTTTTTAGCTAGTATAATGATTAGTTTCTTGATAGTACCGTACTCTCATATATATATACACATATATATGTATACATATGTATATATATCTCATATATATGTATAATATCTCATATATATTATATATATATACACACATATATATGCACAAACACACATACACAAGATTTTGTGACATTAAAATATTTAATTTTAACTCTACATTTTAGGCATAATACATTCAATAACACAAGACATTGTCTTTAACATATGCTTAATTTATACTTATTGTATTTACTACCTTCAACTGTTAATCTACTATACAAAAAGACATTATTAACATAATTTCTGAAATGCCAGGGGTCTAACACAGAATAATGCTAGTTAACAGTATTTCAGCTTTGCCTTGCCCTGAGCTTGGCACAGATAGCTTTACATGCATTAGTGCAACATCCTTGCGAAATTGGTAAAATTATTGTTCACGTTTTATGGATGAGAAAACCAGGGCACAACAAGTAAAATATCTTACCCAATGCCACCCAGCTAATGAATTTGAACCTAGAACATAAGTATTACCCATTATGTATCACTACCTTCTGTTATACTTCTTAGATTCCTATCATATTATTACTTTACTGAAAAGAGTATATTATCCAAAGACGAAGATAACTTTTCAAAGTGAAAAAATAAGGACAGGAGATCAGTTATTTTAGCCTTAATCAAAGGAATATTAATGTCAAACATGAGCTACTCATGTAAGTGCTTTAAAAAAAATATGAAGTGCAAGGCTAATGAAAGACATTATTATATTTTTATCAACACACCTAAATTTACTTCTAATTTTGGAAGAACAGGTATCTTTCCTACTAGCTAAGACTAATTCTTCCACTTGCTCTTTTAATCTTTAACCCTCCTCTATCATTAAAATTTTTGTTTTCTATTAAATATCTTCTTTCCTAAATTGTCAACTTTTTTATCATACTGATGCAGTCTAACCAACATGTTTTTCTCTTTCCACTTTTCCATCTCCATTCATGCTACCCTACAATCTTCATGTTTTGTAGGGTAATTATTAATTATTAGTAATTATTAATATTTACTGTAATTATTAATATTTAGAAGAGACTGCAGGGAGATGACAGCATTGTTGACTAAAAGGTCTTTTAGAAATAACAGGAAGATCAACTTTGGCTGGAAATGACATTTCTGAGGAATTTGGGGGTGATCAGGAATTAAGGAATATATTTTTTATCCTCTACCCACTTGTTCCTCATTCTTTCTCCCCACCCTTCACTCACAACTCAAGACATGCTGTCTAATGAAGAACAAGCAGTGCAAAAATTAAGTCCACAAATAAATTTAGGATTGTTTGATCTGGGTCTCATTATTTAAAAATATCTTACCCAGAGGGAGGAAGTTCTGTGTGAAGTCCAAAACCAAAACAAAACAGAAAATCTTGCTCCCCACCAGTGTTAAATAAATTCATACAGATAGTTCCTTTTAATCTAGGCAGTAAAAATGGGAGCCCTGAAATTGTTCAATCGGCATAAAGAAGAGAGCATGCTACAGAATGATGTTAAAATATTAGGGAACCATAAATCCTCCAGACTTCAATATTCTGGAACAAAATATAGACACTATGGTTATTTGAGGGCCTAGTGGCAGCTCGACTCTTCCTAGGGTGCTAAGAAATAAGCTCCTCAAATTTTATAATAATATTTTCATATCCAGATAAGGATCACATAATTTCAAATACCATTAGATTTCTTACTGAGGCTTATTTTATGTTGATTTACTAGTATATGAGATTGGAAATTCACTACAAGTGGCTTATAAACAATTGAGTATCCATTTTAAAAGTTAACAAATGACTCTAATACAAGCAAAGTAAAACTCATGACCCACACACATACATATTGAGCACATGCCAAATTATTATTTATCTAGTGAATGCGAATAGCAGCAGGGTGGTAAAACTAGTTTAAGGAGACTAAAGTCACTAAGGAAAGGAATGCTGAAATAAATTTGCAGAGTTAAAAACAAAACTGGTTAATGTCATAAAATGCAATAAAAACTTTAAACATAACGGTGTATCTTTTCCACAGGGCAAAAATCACTTGCAACTATTGTTATTCTACAATTTAAAATGTAATTTCACAGAGCTTAAGCCCTAACCAATGGAAATGGTAAATCAAACAGAGGTATATTCTCCTAATTAAACAATTCTTCATTGGTGACTCTCAGACAATGTTTCAATATGGCATTAAAATGATATACAGTCATCATGTATAATTATTTATGTGTCACATAATAAATAGTTCCTAGCACTATAGAGAGCAGAAAGAAAGGATAAGATATTATAATCTCTTCCAATTTCACCAAAACAATATTAATAAATAGATTACCTTAAACCAAAAAATCTAAGTGTTATATATATATATACTCTTTTAATCCTAACAGTGCTATGTGATAGGTAGTATCTTTACAGTCAAAGAAACTGAGGCACAGAAAAATTAATTAAGTTACAAAACTACACTCAGATAGTGAAAGGTGGATCTGGAATTCAAACTAGGGGAACTTGCTTCAAAGTCTATAATTTTAACCATTTACATATTGTCTCTCATGAAGTCTCCTTAAATCCTGATTCCTCTTTAACTGTTTTAGTGCCATACATACACTCTTAAAAATGTGAAGTTTCTCTACAATTACAGCACGAAGATAAGGATGCTAGCCCCTACTTTCCAAACTAGATCACCAGCCCTAAGCAACTCCGTTGTAGCAATTCTTGAACCTTTATTGCAATATGGATTCATCTTCCCCTAAGACAAAGAAAAACTGTGGCAAAATTGACCAGTGACCCCAGAGTTTAAAAATCCAATTGTACTTTTCTGTCCCAATTTTCGGCAGTGTTTAACACTGATGAATACTTTCTTCATTAGAATCCCCCTGACCTTGCATTTTGGGGTAGCCTTCTTTACTGTTCTTTCTCCCTTACCATTTACCAAACCTGACCTTATCTCTCTGCCTAGAGTTCACTACTGTTCAATCTCTCATTCTTTCTCACCTGAGATGTTGTATTTGCTCCTATTTCTATCCCTCATTCTAAATCATTTAAAATTTTTATGTAATATTTGCAATTTATTTGTAACGTTTTCAAATATTTTATTAATTTTTTAATTCAGTTTAAGCAGTTTATTATGTAATATTGGAAACTTAGAATATATAATAAAGTATAATACTCAAATAGCTCTCTATGTTAGTACTTCTCAACTTACAAAATAAAACTTCTTAAGTACATTTCTACCTGTGTATTCCTTGAAA
Organism: Rhinolophus ferrumequinum; assembly: GCF_004115265.2. Classification (NCBI taxonomy): domain Eukaryota; kingdom Metazoa; phylum Chordata; class Mammalia; order Chiroptera; family Rhinolophidae; genus Rhinolophus; species Rhinolophus ferrumequinum. Next base: position 22,098,866 of record NC_046287.1, on the reverse strand, counting down.
TAATAATCCTATTATTCCCTCAAAAATAAATATTATTTTTTGAGAATAGTAAGAATTTTATGTTTGTAATATATGATTTTTGTTTTGCTTGTTCTTGAGCTTTATAAAAATTGTATTAAATCATAGTTTTCAGTGAAGGTAAAAATAGCACTTTGTTATTTACTTTACTTAGGTGGTTAATTTTCTTGAATCCAGGTTGGACTCAATCTAATTCCAGCTAAACATTCTCTAGTGTTTCCCCCAAATCTTAATCAACTGTTAGTATATAGTGTTTTTATATTCTGGTGCCTACCTTCTTCCAGTCACGTGAGTATATTTCCTCTAATTCCTGCTAATCCGCCATACTACACACTTGCAGCTTCACACCATTCTGTGATATTTCATCGCTGTTCTTACACATTGCTCTCTCCTACCTAGAGCATTTTACTCTTCCCCCCATTTGTGTCCTCAAAATTTCAATTTAATTGGCAATGCTAAAACATAACTTCCTAAGGAAAGCATTCCCTTATATATCCCCTAATTGCCCAGAAACTTCTTTTACTATATTTTCTTGTAATTTTGTCCTTACATCTGTTGAAGAATTTATCACATTGTATGTGTATTATTTATTCCTAATTTCCATTAGACATTAATGTGTGTGTTGTTGTTAAACTTGAGGCTATTATGGGTCTACCTTACCTAAAACTTGATAAAATATTGTTTTCATTGAATGATTGATCAAATGAACAAATAATAGAGTGAACGCAATAGGATTAGAAAACAAAGAGGAATAAAATCCCACACTTTATTTAGAAAAGGAGAGAGTAGAAACAGGGTTAGGATTTAGAGGCTCATCTTCATATTGAGTTTGATATGACCAAATTTTATCAAATAGGGAGGACAGAACTTTAAAAGAGATTTGTTGCATGCATTTGCAACACTATAAAATACTTTCAGAAATAATTATAAGCTGGGATTAATTAGACTGTGCCAACTCTCGGTCCATATATGACATTAAGTAGGTGAATTTTTATTTGAAACACTTAAGCCATTGTTGTACAAGACTGAGATCAGCTGAATAGAACCCTACTGTTGCACTTGCATGGAAGAACAGGGATTGTATCTGCATTAAAAGACTTTCTACAAAACACATGCATTATAAATCATGTTGCAGAAAACAGGAATGACTTGATCTGCTGTGTAATCTTGTCAGAGATCTCATAAGGTGTTTGATGATGTTTCTTTTTACTGAAGCCAGAGGTTTTTAATTTATTCAAGAAAAAATGTTATTGCAACTGCAACTCTGTTTTAATTCTTTACTGGCTAGGTTTTCTTATGGAAAAGAAATATGTTTTCCCTGTTATTTGGTCGGTGGGATCATTTACATTTTAACATGCAGAAGCCTCCTTATTATCAGGCAAGTCGGTGCTGAAACAACATAAATCGTTAATTGTTATGCAGAAATTTACTTTATGAATATGCAAAAGTGGGATAGGGGTTAACATTTATTAATCTTTATGTATTAGTATATTTAATGTTCCTGTTTATTTCATGTGCAGCCTTTATGAGTGCAAACAGATAAGAATTAATGTTTGTGCAGTGTTTTGTGTCAGAGATAATATGTGAGCAAACAAATATGTTTGCTGACCTCTCTCTTTTCCTCTTAAGAACATTTGTGAATGGAAAAGTAAATTAACAAGAATCATTCTCATTCATTGTTACCCTTTATTCTGTGACTATTGTTGGTATGAAAAGTTATATCAGTATATGTCTCTATAATGTAAAAAACTCAAGTCATCATAAATTTATGAAAATTTTATATTTTCTGTAAACATGTGAAAACAAATGTTTCCGGAGTGTGGGCCCTTCTCGGCATGATGTCCAGGTTCTTGGTGTCTCGAGGAAAGAATTGAACAAGATATTGAGGTAAAGTAGTGAAAAAGCAGTTTATTAGAAAAAAAAAAAGTACACTTCAAAGAGGTAGAAAGAGTCCCGAGCAGAAAGCAGTGGCTCAAGGCCATTATTAGAAGAGAAAGTCCACTCCAAAGGGTTGGAGCAAGCCTGAGCAGAAGAATGGGTTCAAAAGGCTCAAAGGCTCAAAGGGGCTCGGGTGGCATTATTAGGAGGAAAAGTACACTCCAAAGTGTTTTGAATGGGCCCTGAGCAAAGGCAAGGCTCAAGAGGCTCAAAGGCCCTTACTGGTGAGGACTTGGAGTTTTTATCTTTTTTTTCTGGGCTGTTCCTTTCCCTGGCATGGGACCACTTGATTGACACCTGTGATTAACAAGAGATGACTACCTCATCTCTTCAGACGGCACAAGTTCCTTCCCAGAACTGTCTGTTATAATGATATTAATGAACCTCCAGGCATATTTATGATTTTATCATGATGATATAATGAGGCCCAGTCGAAATGAAGGTTGCTGTGGCCTTTAGTGCGCAGGTGTGAGTGACCGGTTTAATCCAGCTGTGCATTTTATACCCATTTGTTTCCTCATAGGGGTAGACAGTTGTAACGAAAAGGGGAAGTTTTGGACAGAGAGGGGAGATCTTTAGGGCAGTTGTATTCCTTGGGTTGTGTTGGACATGCAGAAATGCAGAAACCTGATGCCTACTGTGTTTCCCCAAAACTAAGACCTAGCCAGACCATCAGCTCTAATGAGTCTTCCTTAGCAAAAATTAATATAAGATCTGTTCTTATTTTACTATAAGACAAGTCTGATATGATATGATATGATATGATATGATATGATATGATATGATATGATATATGATATGATATGATATGATATATGATATGATATGATACTGGGTCTTATATTAATTTTTGCTCCAAAAGACGCATTAGAGCTGATGGTCTGGCGAGGTCTTATTTTCGGGGACACACAGTATCTCTAACGCCTGCCTTGTTTTCCCCTTGAGAGACATGATCCTCATAATATTTCCATGGGAAGCTGAGGGACAGGGGGTGCTTTCTTCTGTATCTGCTTCCTGCTGTAGCTGTCCCTACCTATTGGGGGATGCATGAAACTCTCGCCCTATCTGATCTTAGATGAGAGGAAAGGGTCTCGGGTTCCACCTGGAAGACCATGTAGGCTTCTTTGGTTGGTACTGGTAATCTTGCTGGGGCATCATCTGTGTCCCCCAGGCCCCTGAATGAGGAAAAATAGATTTTGGTTAAACAGAGTTAAAAGTGTTGGTCCAAGAAGCAGGATCCAAAGCCAACGACGCAAGGTAGCTCTGTGATAGAAATGTTGTTTAGCTTCATGGAGCCTGTGGTCTTTTCCTCTAGTTAATGCAGTCATTCAGGTGGCGGTGTTCATACAGGAGCTGGACCTGGAATGGCCTGGGGCAAGGGGCAGGGGACTTCCTGTGACTCAGGCTAGGAACAATCTTCTGTTTAAGATTAAAAAGCTCATTTGAAAAGTGATTAAGATCAGGAACTAGGGAGCTAAGAAACTTATTTGGCCCATGTCACAAATATAAATAGGACCAAAGAAAGTACATTTATGTCTTACTATATTACTCATCAATTTAGCTTTCTTAAATTTTTTTTTAATTCAAGGATAATTTTATATTATTTTTTTACTCCCTTTGCCTTTCTGATATGTGTGAACTAACTTTGCCTAATCTCTCATGTTGACTTTGATTTGGGGATGTCACTAATATTATACTGGTTTATTGGACATGGACTAAATACCTGTTAAAATAACGCTGTGAACTACAAATGAACTAATGCTTTAATCTTTTAACATTTGTCAACTTTCCTAATTTTCTTTTAAAATCACGATAACCTAGGAACAACTTATTACCTTCCAATATTTGGGGTTTGAGAATCTCACCTATATTTTAAATAAACGGGAATTCTGGTGAAGATTATAAGCACATTTCATAATTCTTTCTATAAAATTCTACAAAATGAATTACAAAAAAAGAAAGAAGAAAATTCATCCACATTTGATTTAGAGAGTTCTATAACTCAATAATGTAAATTCTAAAGAAGAAAAGCTGCCAAATCAAATAAAATTAGGCCTAATGTAAAAGGAAAGCACAGATTTGACATATATCTTCTTTAATTTTTATCATGATACAAGAGGGTCTGTTGTATGAGGAAGTGGATTCTACTTTGGAGACATGAATGGACTTGGCTGATCCACAAGACATTTCAGGGTACCCCGTTTATGTTTCATCAGCCTAATTAGAGTAATGGAAGAAGCAAAGCTAAAAGAAACATATGCAACCCTTTCTTTATTATTATTATTGTTATTATTATTTTGCTAATTACAACTGAAACTTGAAGATGTGACGATGATTGCTACTGAGGCCAAATAGAGAAAAGAAAGCCAAATATCTGAGTAGATTGCTTTGGATGGTGGGCTCTGAAGGTTGTTTCAGGCTGCCTGACTTGGTCACACAGAGACTGGGCAAGATTGAACTCTCAGTGTTACTGTAGACAAAGGGCCCTATTGCCTGCACGCATCCAAGCCAAAAAGATATGAGCAGGAGTTTGCAGCAATGAAAGCAAAGGTTTATTTAAGGAGTTGGTGCCAAGACCAGAGACAGGTGAGCTGGTGCTCTGAAAAACCTGGCTTACTGATGGCCTCTAGTGGCTGGGTATATAGGGGAAAACTCATTAATCATAGTTGCTATGGGAGTTATGGTTGTGGGCTCTATTGATTGGTCAGAGCTAAGACAGGGAGCAATTGATTGTGGCTTTAGGTCCTGGTGTCAGTCATGGCATTGTTCAGTCCAGTTTCCAAGGGATGTGGTCTGTGGGGCTGTTCTGCTTTCATGAGTCAAGAGCTGAAACATAACTGAGACCAAGGTGTTTTCCTTGTTTGACTAAAGCCTTATTCTACTTTAAGGTTTGTTTATTGTATCTTGCTCATGGTTCATAGACCTGAAGCTTTATTCTTACGTAAGTTTGGCTGCCCAGAACCTAATGTCTTAAGGGCTTAATGATTAAACAGAGTGGACATACAGTATATGAACAGGTAGGAGGATTTGAGAAAAGAATGCAAGTGAGTTACAGTCCTATCCGGCTACACAAAGCTAGCTTGGATTAAAGCAAAATGCATGCTAAGCAAATGAAGTTCACATGCAGTTACATCAGGACACTTCCCTGAACTTACTACTAGATCTCCCTTCAAAGCTGGTCCTACCCATGTGATAAGGGATTCCATCTATTTGTAAAGAAAATTAACATACCCAGAATGCATTTTCAAACCATTTGTCTTATTTATCTTTTCCACTCAAGCGACTTTACAGCCAAAAAAACAAACAAACAAAAACACAGATCAACAATCACAAAAATCAACAATCCAAGCAACCGATTTAAACTCTATGAATAGAATTCAAAATATATGTCAGATAAAACAGAGGATCCAGTTCAGGAAAATTTGCAGCATCTGTCCTGGACACATATCAGTTCCAGATACAAATGTTTTCATTCAATACAATCATCATTCGATAACAATCATTGTCATCGTAATCATCATCATCATCTTAACAACAAGCATAAATTCTGCAAGTAAATAGGGGAAATAAATATTGCATGTAAAATATGTGAACGCTTTAAAAAAATATCCTACTTAGTATTGAAAAGGGAATCAAATTTTCAGAGCTCTTTCCATTGAGTAAAACATTGAAAAGTAGGATAGCCAGACTTTAAATACATGCTATTTCTGGAGCAAAATGCCAAGTTAGTCCGCGATGGAGCAAAACAAGCTTGCATATTCTCATTCTGGTGTAATTATATCCCTTTATTGTGTATTATACCATTGTTGCATTCCGGTAAGCAATACATAAGTGCTTCTCATGTAAACTGTTGGATTTATGGCATTCTGATAACTGAAAAATGTTAAGTTAGTATAGTTTAAATGTCTGTTTCTTGTATATTAATGAGGATTTTTCTTATGCTTAGTACCATTTGCACTTAATTTTAATGTAAAAAGTCTCTTCACATCTCTTACCTATTTTTCTGCCAAATGTTTGAGCCTTTTTTTTTTTTTTTAAACAATCAGTAGAAGGTCTTTTTGTATCAGGGATATTAGTCATTTGTCTGTGGTAAAGTTGCCTTTTTTTGTTTTTGTTATTCATCTTTGACATTGACTAGTGTCTTTTATTTTGTCTTTTACAGCAAATAATTTTACAAGTTAAAAAGTATTTAAATTGATAATATATTTAAATATAAAAAAATTATGTAGTTGGAAAAATTTTTTTCCATGTTTTCTTCTGGAGCTTAAGTTAGAAAACCTTTTTGTTAACAGGTTAATAGGGATGTATCCATGTTTCCGTCTATGACTTGCATGATGTTATTCTTTTAACTATGTATGTGTTTGATCCATTTAGACTTTATCCAGTTGAAGTAGTAATGCAACTTTTTGTTTTTACCAACTTTTAGTGCCTTCCCAGTGATTTAAAATGCTACCTTTATAATATACTGAATTTCTACATTGACCTAGGCCTGTCTCTTGACTTTCTATATTGAAAAATGACATTAAGTGGAGCCATTTCAAAATGGAGCTAAAGCAGCCATTCTAGAGGCAGTGCCTTTCTCTTTGAAACTTTGGAATGTGTGAACTGGGCAAAATAACCTTTGCTGGGCGAAAGCACTACTGTGTTCTAACTATTTGTAAAGCTAACAGGAAGCAGCCATCTTGACCACAAGAACTGATCATTAAGGATATTCTTTAGAAACAGTAAACAGCCATTGAAAGCTAAAAAAGTAACTTAGCTGTTGACAACAATAGAATTCCTTTCTTCTCTATACATGTAAATGTTGTCTTCCTTTTCCTCGCAAAAATCCCTTGCTTTCACCCTGAAATCAGGACACAATTTGGCTTTCTGCCTGAATATGTGCTCCAGAATTTCAATTTTGTGATCTGAAATAAATGCTTGCTACCATTTTGGCTTACTATCTTTAGGTTTTAAACTAAACAAAACAAAACAAAAGAACACTGTGATGTAAATGAATATTTGTCTGTGAGTCCCCAAATGATGTTGGATCTGCCAGCAGTTTCTGGGTGTGGGCTGGGATGGTGTCTCGTGAGACCCAAGAATGGAAACACGGACCCAGAAGAGGCAAAGAGTTTTTAAAAGAGGATAGTTTATTGAAAGCAAAGGATCAGAACTCCTGAGCTGGGGGGGGGGGGGGGGGTGGTCTCGAATGGGGGTGCCCAGTGACTGAGGCAAAAGCTCTTACTCTTATACCTTCCCTTGCCTGCTTGGGGAAGGGGGCTGGAACCTTCTAATTGAATTAATCTATCAGGTTTGTCCTGTTGGCCCATCCTGAAGGGATTAACGAAATAACCCGTTCCTCTCTATCAGATCTGTTCCTTTGTCTGGTCAAAAAGGATTTGAGATTATCTATTAATCTCAAGGCTTATTTCTATGTCTCTGTCCTAGAATGAAGGAGACATTCCAGGACGTGGAGTTTCAGGATATGACTGTTTTTCATTTATTCCACCAGGGAGCTCCCTGTCTACGTAGTAACATGCTAACTAACCTGTCTCAACCTCCCCTCTGAAGATGTAACCCTAACTGCTGATAGGGAATAGGGATGTAGACTGACCGCTCTGGCTACTTCAGGCTCAGGAGGGGTGTGCAGTGGGGAGAAACCGGCAGTTAGGGCTTGTCCAGAGGTCTATCTAAGGGTCCCCAGTAGATGAACAAATCCATATGAGTATGTTGTTGTCTTGTGGGTCATCGTAGCCAACCAGTGGGTAGTCTGTAAACTGAGATGCATTGTAGGCAACAGCATGAGGTAATAACATAATAATGGATAAAAAAAAAATGAGAAAAGTTTCCTTAAGTCCAGCTAAACTGGAAAGCCGGGAAGTAAGGAAGGCAAAGAATCTTGTTTTCAGTTTAATTTTGGAAGCTATATTACAAATTTGTTGAACTTTATCTTTAATTAACTGCGAATGAATTATCAGAGAGATTGCAACAGTATAACCCTTTAAACTTTATACATCCTTGATTGTGTTTGAGAAGTAGATAATCTATGGCAGCTCTGTTTTTGAGAACTGTTATTCTGACCTGTCCTAACTCTTGTCTCATGACATGGATAGCCTGTGAGGGAGATTAAAGCACTGGTTGGAGCAGCCAGTGAAACGAACACATTGATTAGCCAGAGTTACGGCTCTTTTTTCTTTACTCAGTTCTAGTATTTGGGTGAGAGCTATTAGCTCCACTAGTTGTGTGGTGGCCCCAGAGGGAAGGCTTGTATTTTCTAAGATATTATGTAGAGTAACTACAGCATATCTAACCTTTTATATGTCATTTTTTTATAAAAGAGCTCTCATCAGTGAAGAGAGTCCAATCTGGGTTGTCTAGGGGTGTTTTTTTGTAAATCTGCTCTAGCAGTCTAGGTTTGTATTAAAACTTATTGGCAGTTATTTTTCTTTCTTTCTTTCTTTTCCTTTTTTTTTTTTTTTTTCTTTTCCATCTCTGGGAGGAATGTAGCAGGATTAAGGGTGGAGCAGGTCTATATTTGGTTTACAGGACTTTCTAATAAGAGGGCCCCATACTGCAGGAGGGGGCCATCAGTGAGCCAGTGACTATTACTAGTATTTAAAAGTACTCAAATGTGATGGGGAACAAAGACAGTTAAGTCCTGTCCCATCGTGAGCTTGGTGGCTTCAGGAACCAAGAGGGCAGCTGTCGCTATGGACCGGAGGCAAGCTGGCCAGCCACCTGCTACAAGGTCTAGTCCCTTACTTAAATAGTTCCAGAGTCCTTTTTAAGTTTAATTTGTTTATTTTACATTTTCTTCAAGGTATAGACCAATGATAAGAAACAGGCTGAATAAAATGAGCCCAAATCTGAGGGCTGTCTTTATCTTTACAACCAAGCAGTTTTCAGAGGAAAAAGGTCCAGAGTGAACAGTTGAAACAGAATAAATGGTTTCTATATCAATTAGGAAATTAATAGGTTTACCTGCCACGTCACGGTCATCTGCAGTTTTACCCCCTGTTATGAGAATAGCTTGGGAGCTGCCGGGAACTTCAGGCCCAACAGTGATGACAGACATTTTTGGGGAGGGAGTTGATCCCTGCTCCCTTCAGAACAAGGGTTACTCCCTCCTCTAGTGCCCTTTAGTCTGTACAGGGGGCATGGCTGTTTTGGAGGACTAGGACACTCCTTATTCCAGTGGTCTGGGCTTCCACATCCAGAGCAAGCTCTTTTTTTTGGCGTTTTCTCTCTGGGACTTTTGAGGTACCTTGAGGTGGCTTCAGCCCTGGGTTGTCTATAACTGTGGCCAAAAGCCTGGCCTGTCTCTGGTCTCCTCCTTTGGTCTCACTAAGGAACAGTGAATAAGGAATAAAGGAACTATTCCTTGTTTTCCTGTCTTGGCTGTTAAAGACATTTAAACAAATTGCTGGCCTTCAATAGGATCTGAGCTTCTTAATCAGCGATGTAATTGTGGGTCAAAACTATTAGAATTTCCTGCCAGTTAGGGAAAAATATTAGGCTAAGCTTCCTTATATTGGCCTATGGCTGATACTGAGGAAGGTGTATGAACTCTAGCAGTTCTACAATATACAAGTTTACTTAGCTATTAGCAAAACTTAGCTTTAAGCTTTAATTTTTGAATAACCAAGGATCTGATTGAGAAAAATCTAAAACAGAAAATTATTTTGGTGACATACATAATCTTTGCTTTTTTAGGTAGAAAACTTTTTCATAATGTCAGTAGCAGACCAATACTCTAACAAACTTTATCTTAGTAGAGAGAGAAAACTCAACTTTTATTTTGTACCAGCTTACTTTTGAGATTTAAATTTACTTATTTAATTATATTTAGTTTAATTATATATAAAACTCTCATCACTTCTCACAAACCTTCTACACCTTTCCCAATCCCTCTTAGTTTGTCTCTTTTCACTCATTTAGGAATAACCATCTTTAGGACAAACTGCTTTCTTTCAGTACCTTCAAAAATGTATTTCCATACCTTATACCTTCCTTGAAAACATGCACCATTTTCTTCCATGTTGGAATCTATAACCTTCAGAACCTTAATTTTTACTGACAACCAAAAGCAAGCAATTAACACTTCCACTGTCAAATCCAGGAATATATTTGGCAACCTTTAAAAGCATAGGCTTTTATAATAAAATACAAGATATATTTACTAACATCTTAATTTCTCTCTTAACATTCCTGTGACAAGAAGCTAGAAATAGATGACCTTAGACCTACCTAATAACTGACACCTCAGTATTTTATTTTGAAATACCTAGATAATTAATCTAAGCTATTTTCTTGAAAAATTCTGTAACAGAAATAACATGACTGTTAAAATAGGCTTATTTTGAATGTTAGTACTCTGGGACTCCAATCTAAAGGCGATTTCCCTTATAATGAATCCCACTTCGAGTGGTCCCTGCAGGATTTAGAATTAGAGCAGTGGAGTAGATGGGGGGTGGGATCTGGCTTGAGAATTAGCTGTTTGGTTTTTAAAAGGGCCGCTTCTTTCCTTCAGTAACCTCAGCCTCAGGCATTCCTGTTTATAGGTGGTTTAGGAGATGGGTGTTGAAGGGTCCTCCTCAGGAGAGGAGAATCCCGCTGGAGGTAACTTTGGAGGAGTCCCTTTAGGAGGAGTCCCCTTAGAAGAGGTCTCCTTAGGAGAAGGGAGGCAAAAGATCACGGACAAAAGAGCCAGGTCAACTGTATATTTCTTACCGAGATCTGGGTTGTCCCTCAGGGTGAAAAAAGCCGGAACATATGGAACTTCTGACCATTTGCCCTCCTGTCTGACAAACAGGTCTAGCTGCATGATAGTATTGTGATTAATATTTCCCTCAGAAAGCCAAGTGTCCCCATATTCTAATGTATAGTTAGGCCAAATCTCTGAGAAAAAGAAAACCAGGCACGGCTTCTTCAACGTCTGAGGGTCAAATTTGTCCCAGTGTTTCAAGATGCAATTCAGGGGGGTGAAGGAGCGTGAGGGCTGATTGCCCATCTGAAAGGGAGGAAGGACAGAACGGTGTCCCTTTGCTAGTCATCTCCCATAACTTGCTCTAGGGCGTGGGCCGCGGACATCTCACGGCAGATTCTGGGGCAAGTGGGGAGAAATGGCGTGCCCAGATTACTTGTGCTTACCTGGGCGACCCAGCCCATGCCACAGGGTGGACACCTACCCTTTCCCTGCCTGAATGTCTGTCACTGGCCCACAGGCCGATAAAGGCTGTGGCCGATAATGAGGTGCCTTAAGGTAGAGGGGTATATACCCCGACTCTGGGCATCACAACAATTAATGGCACGATTAATATAATAGTGGCCTTCTAAATAAAGATGTTTAAGGAGGGAAGCATATACTTAAAGCTTGTAGGGAAGGCATGCAGCCTAGGCAAGAGGGGCTGGAAGGAGCCCTGAAGCCCAATATGTGAGGGGGGAGACAAAAAGAGATAGCTGAAGCCCCAAAAGGCTTCAGAGAAGGCTGTTTCCTTAAGGAAAATCGAATCCAGAATATGTTGGTCCTCCTTCAAAACTTTGCCTGGCGGTGGCTGAGGTGGCCTGGTGGGTGGGGCTCCGGAGAAGCTGCTTTTGTGGCCCCTCCCTCTCGGCTGTCGCTAGAGCTGAGCCTAGTTGGGGGCGGAGCCAGGCAGCAGAGAAGCCCCACAGTCCCCAGAGGAGTACAGAGAGAGAACAGAGGAGATGAAAAATCAAGTCTCCAGAGAGGCATTATGCTGTACAAACACAGACCTCACCGATGCTTGGATTTGTCTTGAGCCCGGAAGGTCCTAAATGACCTGTTCCAAGACTGGGTTATCCTGTCATGGGAGTTTTCAAGCGGCAGATTCTCTAATGTCCATTTAACTGTCCAACCCATGCCCACAAAGTACGGCAAACAGAAGAGGTATAGGAAAGTGAGCAAGAGGTTTTGGGGTGCCCTAAAAGGGGCTTACCTCCTGGCTGGCTTGTTAAAGTATGCTATTGGAGAGTGTTGAGGATCTCACAGGGGTCTCACAGGGAAGGGACCCTGTTCTGGGAAGGGACCCCAGAACAATGTCTCAAGAGCTTTGGAGAGATAGTGATAGGATGAAAGAACAGCAGCTGCCGGCACCCTTATGGGCAGTCGGGCTGGGAAGGGACCAGAGGGACCTTTGGGACTCACCATAGAGTAGCCATGCCCAGGCTCCCTCATTTTCCGCAAAGGCCCACAGTCCTGGCCACGCGCCAGTATTCAGTCTCCTCGTGGAAAGGAAAAAGGCAACAGGATATGAGAAAATAGCAGAGAGGGGGAGGGAAGCCTCTGAGCTGCACCCTTACAGGTAGTGGGGCTGGGGGAAGACCCAGGGAGCCTTTGGGACACACCGCGGAGTAACCACCGTCAGTCACAGTCCCGCAATTGCTGTCAAGGGCCATTCACCCCAACCATGCACCGTTTTTGGGCTTCACTCCACCCGAGATAGAAAGCAAGAGAAAAGTTAGTTGGATTGTGACGGACATTCCTCCAGCTCAGTGCCAGAGGGGATCAACCAGAGCCCTTCTGCAAGACCTGCCCTCCCTCTGAGTCTTGAGAGTAGCAGCCACACATTTCGCATTTAAATGGCTGACAGAAGCCTACTATTGGTGTGATAGGAAAAAGAGACCAAAAAATGATGAAGGCCCATATGGTGGGCAAGTAGAAAGGCACAAATAATATTGATCTCTCCTTCAATCCCGGACACGAGCCCTCAAATGATGTAAATGATGTTGGATCTGTCAACAGTTTCTGGGTGTGGGCCAGGATCCTGTCTCGTGAGACCGAAGAAAGGAAACACGGACCAGGGAGAGGCAAAGAGTTATAAAAGAAGATAATTTATTAGAGGCAGGAGAGGTTGCAGCTCCGGAGCGGGAGGGGGTACCTGAAAATGGGAAGCCCACTAGCTAAGGCAAAAGTTCTCACTTTATACCTTCCCTTGCCTGCTTGGGGAAGGGGTCTGCAGCCTTCTAATTGAATTCATCTATCAGGTTTGTCCTGTTTGCTCATCCTGAAGGGATTAATCAAATAACCCATTCCTATCTATCACAGCTGGTCCTTTGTCAGCCCAAAAGGGATTTGAGATAATTTATTAACCTCAAGGCACAGTCTCCTGTCTTTGTCCTGGAGTGAAGGAGACATTCCACAACCTGGAGTTTCAGGATATGGCTGCTTTTTTGTTTATTCCACCAGAGACCTAATGACATGCTAACTAACCTGTCTCAACTGGGTTTGGGGCGTGGAGTCTAAACCAACAGCAACATGGCTAACTAGGAAAGACAAATGTGTTGTTCATTGTCCTGGAGTTAGGGGATGGGAGGTGAAGCAGGGCTAGTTCTGGCAGAGGTTCAGTAAAGTCATTGAAATAACCATCTAGAAATTAATCCTAATTTCCAACAGATAGATAGGAATGTGAGCAGTCTTTTGTGAGCTGACCGACAGCTATTAACAGGCTAACTGTCCTGTCTCTTTCTCTCACTTTCCAGCCCCTGTAATTTTAATTTAGGACATCTCAGAATTTTTTTTTTTTTTCTTGTCAAGGTTAACATTATTCAGTTTTGTTGGTTTGCCTATCACTTTATATGACATGTATGCACTGTGTAAGTTGTAGAATCATTGTAGTATAGTTAAATACTTGGTAGGAACAGCACTCCTGCATTACTTTTTTGCTTTAAAGGTTTTCTATGTCTGGTATTGCTTTGATACTTTTCAAAAGGAACTTTAGTGTCAACTTCTCTATATCCAGGGATTTTTTCAAATGAATTTTTATTTGGACTCAATATTGGGAAAGTATTTTGAAGGTAATGAGAAAACATCTGGACTTCAAGATAAGATTTAAAAAAAAAAATTCCCAACAAAAAAATGATATATTCTGTTTTGGATTGCTTAATAATGGTGTAATATATTTTCATATTGTGCCCCTGCTTTTTTTACCTTAGGTATTTGCTGTTTTAGCCTTCCTAATATTGTGATTCTTACAGAAAATTCTTTGGAATTATCTTATGTGAAATATTTTATAACTGGGTGATATTTTTTACTCTTATTTATGTGGCTGTAGATCAATTTGAAATAAATTCTCTCTGTATGTAAATATATGCTTATTCTGCACAAGTTTTGCCATAAAACAGAGGCAGTTAAGTTTTCTTTTGGGATAAAATATGACAAGTAGCTAACTTGCAAGTTCATTCTTTTTTTATTTTTTCTTTCTCCTCTATCTCTCTCTTTTGAACATTTTGTGAATTATTAAACTTTTTATGCATAATTTTATTTTATAATAGAATTATATGTAAGTCTTTTATATAAGTAAATATTGAGAAGTTCTCATAATTTAGATGATGTCACATTTAGGAACTAGCCCTAGGATTTGCCTTAAATAGAATACTTTTAATTTAGCAATATATGTCACATATAGTACTTTCATATTGAAGATTATTTTACAAGATATTTTTAATGTATATAGGAAGTAGCATAGTCTATAAGAGGACAAATATTCTATTTTAGCATTGTAAAATGTTAGGCAAAATATTATCAACTCTATACTACTTGATAAATTTGGAAGAAATATTGATAAATAGAAATTCATTTATTATACTGCTCAACCTTTATTAAAAGAGACAAAACTAATATAAACCAACATCCCCTATAACTTCAGAAATTGATGTCTAAATCAACTAGTATAATTAATAGGTATTATATTTTATCCTTGAGTAATTGTACTCATTCAATTTAATAACTCATAAATTGTATATATTACATTTTTCATTTTATTTATTAACAAAAGAATCTTTTTATTTTAGTGAAAGTGTTTTTCACATTTTCTCCTAAAATTACTCACTTATTAAATTTAGGGAATAGATAAACTATATAATAATTATACTGCCCAGTTTGTAGAACTGACTGATTGAAATATTGAGCCAGGTTGTAGAAAGAAAGAACTACTCAAGGAACAAATTGTTTTGCCAAATCTTCTCTCATACTCTTTCTTCACCACATTCAGACCTGAATTACAACACTAATAACTAATGCTAATATTTTAATCTATGGCCTCTCATCCTCCTGTATCTCCGAAAAGGTTCCTTAATATTTTTCCTTGGCTACTCTCTACCCCATCTCCATCCCACCCTCTACGCCAGAGTTCTGGCCTCTTTCCTCTTCTCTTACTAATCTATATTCTCTTTCAGTATGCCCATGGCCTCTGGCTTTAATAATTATTCACAAACTATATCTCAAACTGAGACCTCACTTCTGAGCTCTAGAGCTCACTTCTCAAGCTCTGTGTACAATTGCTGACATTTAGTATGTTCTAATTAAGTTAATTATGTTCTCTAACAAAATTCACTTCAACCACTAACACTTCATACAACGGTTTAACCATCTGCAAAGTAACTCAATGAGCTGATGGCTGAAATAGATTGCTCCCTCTCCACTCCTGCCATCCAAATTACTTCTAAGTATGAAAATTCTTAGTCTGAAGTACTTTAAACTTTTCCTCATCTCCATTTTGATTTATTCTAATCTATCCTACATCCTGCTAATAAGTCTTCTTTTTATGTAAAAATCTAGGAATTCTGTGAATTGATTTCCCATTCCCTAGAGTATATAAAGCCCCATCTCCTTATAAATCACCCAAAGCACTCTTTAACAATGCTCTATTTCACTTAATCAGCATATTTATCTAAATTTCCTCTGTCTTCTCCAGTTTTTCCCACAGAATATTACCTAAATTGAAATAAACTTTCTAGATAAATTGCTAGTCCTGCACAATGAAGAACTGACCATTTCTATCCATGACTTTCAAATATCTAGCCAAGCATTCATGTAAGTGAAATGGCTGTTCGGAATTATCCGAAACTAAAAGTGAAATTTACATAATAAATAAAATATTTTTAATACTTTATGTTAATTAAATATTTCTAGGAATGTTTTTGGAGAACACAACTACCATGGAAATAGAAGGAAGATCATAAATATCTTCTGTTCAGAACATTACCATAGATGTTTGACATTTATGAAACTAGCAGTGTCAATATGATCTTTGCTCATAGTATTTCAGTTGCCATTATAGCACACTTATTTGTAACTTCAGTGACCATAATGAATCTGTATGTAATGATATATTTATTTAATACTTCATAAATATGTTTTAAAATAGAGTAGTCAGGTAAATATTCAAACTTGTGTTTTAGAGCTTTGCCCACAAATTTAAGCCACCCATCGTCCTACATTGCCAACTTACCAAGTGTTTTTTTAGTTTTTTTTTCATTTTTTTAAATTTATTTATTTTTTTTAATTTAATGAGGCAAAGAATACATCAATGCTTTGTGAAGAAACAGGTGATGGAGTTGGAAAGAGATTACATATTTCTGAGATTTAAGGGAATGTTTGAAAACCATAGATATTATGAATACAAAAACAAATAGTTAAATCAGAACAATAAAAACACATTTCTTGCAGAATAACACAGATGATTTCAAAATATAGTAATATAGTAATATTCTTAACAGCTGAGAAAGTTTTCTAATATAACCTAAAATCCAAATGAAATATATTTTTCTAGCCCTGTGAGAGTTATACTGTTTTAAATAGACTAAATAAGATGGAGCAAGATGTCAAAAGTATGTGTAATACCTGCCATCAAATGAATTTTCATTACAAATGAAGAAAATATTATGTATGAAAATCAGGATGAAGATATTTGTCTCTTGTGTTAGCAATATATTCCAGCACCAAAAAGAATGAGTGAATGTGAGCTATACCTATTTAAAAGGGTTTTTTATCCAAGATAAAATAAGGACTAGAGAAATATAATTATTAGATTTTCATTTTTTCTCATTATTTAAATACGCTAATTCCGAAATTTAGAAAATCCCAAGCTAAGCAACATGAATCGAAGAAAATCACTTAAAATATTGTCACTAAAAGATAGCAACTTTAATATTAAGTGTATTTTGTTCCAACCATGTTTACCTATATGTTGACTTACAAATATAGCCCATATTTTAATTAAGCAGTCCTTGACAGCGATAAAAACATGGAGATTTTTCTCACAAATGCCGCTGTTAATCTACTTTCTGGGTCCCCTTTTCCTTGCTCCATTGAATAAAATCAAAGACATGCACCATGATTCTTCTGAAGATTGTTAGCTAATAAAATTTCCTCTAGGTCACTTGATTCACAAAAATCGCCTCATTTCTGTGATTAAAATGTCCAGTCTTGTTAAATACTTATTAACAAGAATCCTGTGGAACTTGAGTGATTGCTTCATAAGTGTCAGTTCTCATGGGATGTTAAGAAGGAAAGAAAACACCTAGTATATTCACTTACTGAAAATTCACTATGTGAGTCCGCTTCTGCTAATCAAGATTTTTTATGCCAGTTATTATAGTACCTTGGGAGATTTTGTTATCCTGGGTCAGTCTAGGGCATCAATTGATTAGTGTGGCAATTATGTTAAATGATCTCCTGGGTTGTTGTGATAAGGTAAGTTTGTAAAATTTGACTTGCGTATTCCATCATTCTACTTCCAGACATTTATCAGGGATTATTTTGGCAAAGTAATAGTGTGGCATGTAATTAAGAACATGGATTTTGGAAGCTGACTGCCTAGGTTTTTAACATGACCACTTTGGAAAGCTATTCAAGGCCAGAAAACTTATTGTGACTCACTTTTAATCATAATAATCACCTCACTGAGTTAGAGGTATTAATACATTGAAAATATTATGCATTTAAAGTATGATATCACAAGTTTATCATAGTTGCTCCCATTTCAAATGATATAGAGTTGACAGGAATTCAAGACTTTTGTACAGGGTAAGCCAAATGAATACTTACTTTTTAATATCCGCAATTTAACATAAAGGACTGTCACAGAGTGTATAATCAGTAAATGTTTTTAAATTAATGGAAGAGAGAGATTGCCATATCCACTTGTCAATAGTAATAGCTATAAATTATATCTAACCCACCCCAACATTTGATCAATTAGTATAAACTGAGGAATAAAAGAGGAAAGATGACCACCATGTTGCAGTACGTGGTGCTCTTCTTTACGTATGATTTTTTTTACTAACAATTGTCACCCCAATAAACTTTAATTTTAAAAATAAATTGAGTTCAAGATTAAAGGGTAGTGATTAAAATTAAGAAAAGCAAGTAGCACAGCCATATCATTAGCATTGCTGCTGCATGTAAACTCATGATTTGCATACCACGCTTGAAAAACCAACCTTTAGATCATATTCACTTTCTGTTGGATTAGGCAACACCAATTCCTGGAGACTTCTGATGAATGTCATTTATACAAATTTGGAATTGAACCAACCAAGAAAATTGTTTCTATGCTCTGTATGTGGTTTCGAGGTAGGAAACAAATTTTGAGGTGGGAAACTGAATTTACTCAGAAAGAAAAGAATGAAAGAAGAGCAGTTATAATTGCTATCTCAATTTCTTCTTACAAGATAGCCATGATATAGTCAGTTTTATTATCTCTAGTTATTGCAGAAAATGCAGCTATGGGAACCATCACAGAGAACAGATTAACTTCAAACCACTTGTGGTAAATCTTCCAAAAAAATTTTAAAAATCATATCATGATAATTGACACACTCCCAATATATTTCAGCAGCATTTAATTTAAGCCATACTGAGAGATAACCTGACCTAATGAGAAAGTGTGAATTGTGGAGCCAGAATTAAAACCCTTTGAAGCTCTTCTCAACCACATAGAAGCTGTATAATTGTGGAATATTTCTTTAAACTCTCTGTGCTTGAGTTTCCTCAAATGGCAAACATGAGTGGCCAAATAAGTTTAGAGCTAATTTTAAAGCTTTTTAGAGCTATCATGAGACTAACATGTAAACTTCGAGTTACTTAATTATTGTATAGAGTCCTATCCTCATAATATACCAGGGCCAGTAGAAATAAGATGCAAGGAGAATTTTCTGAATTCAGTATAAAGGATTTTATTTTTAATAATTAATGTCAGCTTCTTCAATTGGTAGAAAAAATGTTCCCTTTGAGAGGAGGAATGAGTATGTTGGAGACTTATAAAGATATTGAACAGGGGTCTGGGTTTGCACAATAGAAATTCAGCAGCAAAACTCATACATTTCTTCTAATAGTCATAATCTATTATTCTCATGGTGAGACTCTTCATAATAATAATTTTATCTCTACCTAATAATTCCCTGGTTGAGACTCATAAATATTGAACAAGGTAACTTTGTCAGGAATCCTTCCACTTTCATATTTCTTGACTTCAACAAAATTTAAGTCTCTAAAATTGTATTTATGAGAAAATGCATTTTCTCATAAAATAATGAAAATTAAAATAATTTCAGAAATCTTTTCTAAGATACATTTTAATGTTCAATTTCAAAAAAAATCTCTGTTCTACATATCAATGTAAAACTATGTAGAGATTAAATTTCTTTTATTGTAACGAAACTAAAAGTGGTATTTGCTGATAATTTCTAATATGTCTTTTTAAATACATAGGACATATAGTAAGCATTCCTTTAAATAAACATGAAACAATATAGTATCATGATCATTGATGCAAGCTCACTATGCTTCAGTTGGATGTTTTCATGTATAATCTACGAGTATATTCTCTTTATACTGTGTTCTTTGGATTATAACTTTTCTCTACATTTTATTTCTGTTTGTCTATGTACTTTCGTATTTCTTTACCGTCCATCCTTGGGAATTCTATAGGTATCCAGTATAAGTTCACAGAACTAAAGTCCAGGGATTTGTTTTAATATATTGACAAGTTAATTTTTCAAAGTTTTAGTTAAAATTATCACTATCACTCTTAAATAGGAAGCGTTTTGTTTTACAACCATTCATTTGCATCTCCTTTTCCTTACCCCATTTGGGTTCTCTTCTCATGATTGTATTTAATTTCTTCTCAAAGGTCCCTCCCTCTACTTTGCAAGAAGCTCAGAACAAACATTCATTTTATATATGAATATAAATATATGAGAGAGAATTTATATATATATATGAATTTATATATATATGAATTTATATATATATATGAATTTATATATATATTATGAGAGAGAATATAAATATATGAGAGAATTCATATATATATATGAATTTATATATGAGAGAGAGAGAGAGAGAGAGAGAGAGTGAGAGCACCTCAGGTGTTTCAGGCTTTTGGATAATTATTGAGGATTCAGTCAAGTGGAAGAGTCTTATCTTTAAAAATAAATAAATATCATTGTAAAACTATGATGTTGACTTCTCTCTTTTTTAGCACTGTAGTTCAAAGAGCAATTTGCTTCTGCTAGCACTGTATTCATCATTCAGCCTTTAAATTCTTACACTCAGGCTTCTACATGTACCACTTGACGTACCACTTGACGGAAAGCGCTAAAGGGCTCGTTAGGGATACTAATGGCAAATCTATGGGCTTTTTCTGTTTTCATTCTCCTTGGAACTTTCTATATTTTTCAGTTGTTAATTAAACTCTCGTTAAAACTTTCTTTCACTTGCCTTCTCTGTCTCTGAGATATCATTTTCTTCAGTTTCCTTAGATCAGCAATATTGGCCAAACCCAAAGAAAGGACTTGAACTCTCTATCAATTAAATTGACTGATCCTGTCTGTTTAATACTTACCTTTTCATCAACTTATATTTCTAGCTTCCTGATGAACATGTCCCATATATTGTGCCTAATCCCTTCAAAAGCAATGTGTCCTGTAAAACTCATTGTATTTTACCAAATGTTAAGTCTTTCCTGGACATCTCCATTTCAGTCAATATTATCATCAATTTATTTGGCAACCAGATTGCAAATTGGTGTGAAAAATTAGAATGATATTTAAAGTCACTTGTATCTGATCCCAATCTTGTTAGTCTACTTTGTTTTCTTTTGGTCTCCCAAAATATTTCATTTGTTTAGCTCTGACCAGGATTGTCATGGTACCACATATACATCATACACATTTCTGTCTTTCACATTTTCTGCAACACTTCCTTCAATAAGTTTATTAGCCAAATCTTTCATGGAAATTTATCTGCCTAACTTAGCCTTTGATTATATAAATCCATCCCAAGAAATAAACTTAAGTGTGAAGAGAATAATTTAAAGACATACAAATTGATGTTTAAATTAACAACTTATCTAGGTGTGTACCCTTGGATAAATTTCCTCTCTGTAAGTCTCATTGCATATGTGCACAAAAAAGATCAAATAAGATAATATGAGTAAAGTACCTTAATCGGTAAAATAAATATTAGTTGTGTTTATATTATTTATATTACATTTGATATTTTTCTAATGATGTGATTTTTTTTCATTAATTTGTTTAGTGGACTCAACAATTAGGCATTAGAATATATAAACAAAAACACCATCGGTAAAGTAACGAAAGAAGTTTCCACATATAATTAATACTCTGTAGTTGTTACCTCCATTCTATTCACCTGTTTATATACACAGTGTCTTACAAATATAAACATTGCATGAGTTATTGTTTGTGTTTATGGTGGTAATTGGATTACGACTTAATTATTTCACTTTGAAAAGGGAAGAGC
The DNA here is from genome assembly GCF_004115265.2 of Rhinolophus ferrumequinum. Classification (NCBI taxonomy): domain Eukaryota; kingdom Metazoa; phylum Chordata; class Mammalia; order Chiroptera; family Rhinolophidae; genus Rhinolophus; species Rhinolophus ferrumequinum. The sequence goes on along the minus strand of NC_046287.1, from coordinate 22,077,361 downwards.
TGTGTTTTCCCTAGGAAACAGGACCCAAAGCAAAGCTAATGGGCAATGGTTTAATTGGGACATGAAATCCCAGGATTTCAAAATTGAGAGGGAAAGGGAAAGTAGGCTACTAAAGAGGGAAAACAAGTACAGGGTAGTGCACTTCTGAGCTGTTCACAGCTAAAAGAGAAAACACAATTGGTAGTTTAATAATGAGAAATGTCTTCCAAAGAGATCATGTGGGACCATTGTGATGTTGATCTGTCTATCAAAGGGATAAAAGAAAAGGAATTATCTGTCAATACACCTTGTCTTCTGTTTCTCAGAGGTCAAAGTTTGTACTACTATACATTATTTCTTTATCTTCAAAATTGTGTTAACCAGCTCTGTTTTTCCAGTTAGTATCCTACGTTCTAATACCCTGAAACTCCTACTGTGTCTATTGGCAGGAGTGTCCCCCCTTCACTGGAACCCAGAATCTCTTATTCAACCAATCCTAAAGTTGGGAGAATTCACATTCATAAGTGAATTACTGAGAGAACTAGTGAGAGAGGGTAATCCTAAATCTATATCGTTTCTCTAACCCATGAGTTCTAACAACTGGAGATGTAGAATTAAATGTCAGCATTGATTAAATGCATATACAGTATCTTGGAAGACCAAACCCCAATTTTACGTGGTGCTGTACCCAAAGCTGGTCTTTATGCAAGCCTTCATCATGCTATTCCACCATTATTCAGGCCATAGGTTTATAGGTGATGGAGTATATGGTAAGAACGATGAATCTCATGTTCATGACACCATTGTTATACTGCCTTTGCTATGGAGTAGGTTACTTTTTCCGAGGAAATTTTATCAGTCATGCTACATCAATGGATCAGTAATTCTCTAGGCAATTGGATGGCGTTGAGGGACAAAGAAGGCAATTCTATATCCACAATATGTATCTATTCCAGAAAAGACAGAGTTCTGCTCTGTGCAGTGTAGAAGAAGACCTAAGTAATCCACTTTCCACCAGCTGGCTAGCTTGTCTTCCCCCAAAGAATTTTGGTCTATTAGCAAATAGCAGTGATATAGCTAGATCACTTTGTTGAGGGGAACTCATATTTTCAGGTCCATCCACAGCCTCCATCCTTGCTATCATGGCCATCTGTTTGTGGGGCCACTATAGAAACACTGAGATGGCTGAGGAAAGAAGAAAGGTGATGTCCATGGCACATGTCATTCTGTCTACCTGATTGTTGAGAGTTTTCTCTGTAATGGATGCTATATGCGGAACATTTGATTTGTAAGTGCTCCTAACTCCATGTAAAAACCTTAGACCACCTCTCTCTCTCTTCATACAAAGGGTATCCAAGTGTACTGTTAATAGCTTTGCTTTTGAGAAGGATTTCTTTCATCACTGTTCTGGCTAGCACTAGTATATCATACCAATCCTTTTCTAAACTAGAACTGAATTATTTCCTTTTCCATGAACTTATTTTAAGGGACCCTATTTGAGGCCATACATTTGAGTAGAGGAAAAGCCGTGTATTTATTAGTGCCTTTTAGACCTGTTTGAGCCTGGTCTGAATGCAACAGTTCCATTGTAAAATTACACTCCAAACTGGATGGTCGTTATGCCTACTTAACATTACTATCCAATGGATTTAATAACACCAAAACAATGTTCAGTCGTTGGATGTTCCAAGGTAAGATACTGTGTCATCACTTGAGCCCAATAGTATTCCAAGAGGTTTTCCAGACAGAGAGCAAATCTTGTTTGCAGAAGATCGTCTTGCTACAGAACTTTAGAGGAAATAACCATAGTTTTATCATTGGGACTTGTTAAGCTCTGTTTTCAAAATTTGTATCCACAATGGATACTTACAGAACAAACTGAATTGCTGGTAAATGATATAAATGGCAGATAAGCTTACACAACCAGGACCTGCATATTCTAGCTCCATTAGAAACTGATAGCCTGATGAGCCATCCAACAAATTCCAGGGGAGCCAAAAAACTGTATACAAGTGGACACTTTGGTCAATATTGCTCAAGTAGTAGTTGGTCATAATCAGAAGTGTCTGTACATTGATGGTAACCACTTTGAGCGCCTCTTATAATTGCAGAAGTCAAACAAGACTTCTATTAATCTTGTATCGTTGGTATATATTTAGTATTACAATGTGAATTCAGTTTTCCTTTCTTAAAATGTATTTACATTTTCTTGGCCCCCTCTGTAGATTTGTGTTGTATTCCCATGTGCCTCAAAATTCAGAGGAACTGAACATATTTTATGCCTCATTTTTGCTGGTTGGATGTATATGGGACAACTTGCTTTCTCACCACACTCCAGACAATAAGATTATTATTATTTTCTATTAGTGTCAGGTGTACAAAACAATGTAATAGTTAGACATTTATCATTTATATCCCTCACACAGTGTTAACCCCCTCCCCCATCCACTACCCCTCTGACATCGCACAGAGACGTTACATTTCCACTGTCTCTATTCCTAATGCTGTACTCCACTTCTTGTAACCATATATATATATATATATATATATATATATATATATATATACCATATATAACCATATATATATATGGTATATACATATATATACCATATATATATATATATATATACACACACACCTGAAGCTGAAGCTGAATAATAATGTCAAGTACAATTATATATATATGTGTGTGTGTGTGTATATATATAATCATATATATGTGTATATACATGGTTATATATATGGTTATATATATAATCATATATATATATGTGATATATGGTTATATATGTATACATATAATTGTAGTTGACATTCATTATTATTCAGCTTCAGCTTCAGGTGTACAGTGCAGTGATCAGGCAGCTACATCTTCCCTGAGGTGGTCTACCTAATGGCACAAGTATCCATCGGATACCCTACAAAATCTTTACAACATTATTGATTACATTCTCCAAATTGACTTTCACATCCCCGTGGCTATTGTGTGGTTACTGATTGTGCTTTCTAATCTCCTCACCTTCCCCCATATCTCCAAACTCCCCCCTCCCATCTAGCAACCCTCAGTTTTTCCTCTATGTCTCTGAGACTGTTTCTGATTAGTTCATTCATTTATTTTCATTTATTCTTTCAGACAATAAGATTATTGAAGTTGACAGATGCAGCAGATTTTTGAAACCTGTGGGATTTATCCCTCAACATCTGGCATACATGTGTCCTACTATGCCATCTAGAACACGTGCCACTTCCTACTCACTGAATCCAATTAGCATGATGGTATTATCAATAGACCTGAGGCCTTTGGTGCTCCGTGGAATGTCAGCACAGGCAAGGCTTTTGCAGTCTATAGCAAACAATATAGTGATCTTATATACTGAGATTATAAAAGTGTACCATCAGCTTTGTTACATAAAGATAAACTGCGTTTGTTCTCTCCTGATCATTTCCTGATCATGAGAATTGACAAAAAAGTTATCTGTCATATCCATAGCTGGATACCAACAGTGAGGGCCTCCCCACTCCTGGGAGCAACACCTCAGGCTGATTCCATGCCTGTGAGTGTACACTCTTCCTCCTTCCAACCTTCCTGACTCTGACTCGTTTCTTTCTTTTGGCCAACTCTCGTCACCCTTTAGAGATGAGCCCATGAAATTTGGGTGATTCTGCACATAACTTAAGTTCTCTGTTAGTGGCATTTACAACTAGCACAGCACAATATAAAGAAGAACAGTAAAATGCATTTGAGTAGTTTAAATTTTCAGTTTTTCTTTATTTAGAATGATATTAAATAGCAAATTTAAAACCACCATGACAAATCAGAATAAAGACGGGGGAAGAAAAGATCAAGCTTTATTTGCTCCTTTAACAGCCTTTTTTTTTCATGTTCTTTGAGCAAGGGCCTCTGCATCTTCACTTTGCGTTGTGCCTCACAAATGATGAGCCAACCCTGCCTCGAGGAGATTCTGATACATGTAAAAATGTGAGAAGCGCTGTTCTAACACCAGGATATCAATGAGAGAGCTCTGCCAGCTGTTTAAAGATCTCAATTACACATTTATACCTAAGAATACAACCACAGAGAAGGTTTATGGAACCACTGTATCCACACTGAAGCAAACCTTCATTTATTGTGCATTTTTCTATTGGTCTTACTATAACCAGAGAACCATTATGGCATTTCAATGTCACCATAAACTCTTTTGCAAAGATGTTGTTTCCTTTTCTCAGCGTATATCTACCCTAGCAAAGGCTGCAGTTACTTTGGGCAAAGATCAGAGTGAAATTTGTTTTATGTACTTGTGGTGGTACACTTCTCAAGGGATCTCATCCTTCGTCTTGAATTAGTAGATTCTGAGTCTGCAAGCCTACTTTGATCTCGAAATTGTTTGAAGGGCTATCATTTGCCATTGCGGTGGCTAATGTCAACTTTCTTATTATTCAAATAAAGCACTACCTAGAGTAAAAAATCCATCTATTTCACCCCAAGTTACTTGAAGATCAATTCCATAGATTCGTATGGTTCTAGGCAATCTATATACCTGCTCTATATTCCATAGATTCTGTATGGATCTAGGCAATCTATATACCAGCTCTATATACCTGCACAGATCTCCCTGCTCTGTGTTTTTATCATATCCATCTTGCCTCTGATGATTAACTGGTGCCATCTACATTCTTCCATTCTGAAATGTCAATATCACCCGTGATAGTAGACCCCAGGCAGATGGCAGCATCACCCACTCCTAAACCTGTTTCCTTCGACATCATTCTTTGAGCCTTCCCAAGGAACACATAATGAAGGAATTTTTCAGTTCTTTCAAAGTAATTCATTCTAATACTTCTACCTCCCTCTGACTTCCGTTGCCCTCCTCAATAATAT